>NW_015163705.1:149683-173670 GCF_001447785.1 Gekko japonicus | reverse complement strand
TTATACTGAATCAGACCATTTGTCCATCATTGACAGTTTTGTCTACTCAGGCTGGCAGCAGCTCTCCAGAGTCTAAGGCAGAGATCTTTCCCATCATCTACTACCTGCTCCTTTCAACTGGAGATGCCAGGGATTGAACCTGAGACCTTCTGCCTGCAAAGCAGAGGCTCTACTTCTACCTCCTTCTACCAAGTCAGATCATTGGTGTGTCCAGGTCAGTGTTGTGTCATATAACTGGCAGTGGTTCTTCAGGGCAGAACTCTTTCCATCACCTACAACTTCAAACTTTTGCCTTGAAAGCATATGCTCTATCACCGAGACATGCCCCCTCCCTATACAGATAAAGGTAAAGGTAAAGGTTCCCTTGCTCGAAAGCCAGTCGAATCCGACTCTAGGGTTGCGGTGCTCATCTCTGTTTCAAAGAGATGTTTCCGTGGTCATGTGGCCAGCATGACTAAACACCAAGGTGCACAGAATGCTGTTACCTTCCCACCGAAATGGTACCTATTCATCTACTTGCAATTTCTTGCTTTCGAACTGCTAGGTTGGCAGGAGCTGGAACTAGAGACGGGAGCTCACTCCGTTGTGCAGCACACTCGGGTCTCGAACTGCTAAACTACCGACCTTCCACAGCCTTCAGTTCAGCGTCTTAACCACTTGAGCTACCGTAGCTCTATACAGATAGATGCCCACAAAAAGAAAAGCTATCAGTTCAAAGCTGAAGTGATGGATAGGAAAGGAGGTCTGCCTAGAACTGAAGCTGCCCATGTATGTGCATACTGATAAACAAACCAGAAAGCCTCCATATCTGAAGGATGCATCATCTTGTTCTCCTTGGAAGAGGAATTGCTCCATATTAGACTTCCAAAAGTAGCCAACAGCGGTGTCCTGTAAACACGTCTTCATAACTGGTACAGAGAATCCAGGTCATTAGCATCAGAAAACAAGGAAAACATGCTGAAAGCCAAGTTAAATATTTATTAATGAATTATAGCAATGTAATTAGCACGAGATTAGGAGATACTTGAAATATGATTAATAGTTAATTAGGGTAAGTCGCATGGGAAATCATTGTTTCTATACAGTTTGTGAAGCTGATGATGGAGGGAACTTTGCTGCTAGTGATCCCTTCCACAGCCTGCAGTTCAGCGTCTTAACCACTTGAGCCACCGCAGGTCTATACAGATAGATGCCCACAAAAAGAAACGCTATCGGTTCAAAGCTGAAGTGATGGATAGGAAAGGAGGTCTGCCCATGCATGTGCATACTGATAAACAAACCAGAAGGCCTCCATGTCTGGAGGAGGCATCATCTTGTTCTCCTTGGAAGAGGAATTGCTTCATATTGGACTTCCAAAAGTAGCCAACCACGGTGTCCTGTAAAAGTTCTCCAGGGTCTCAGGGAGAAGTCTTTCACATCACCTATTACCTGCTTCTTGTAACTGGAGATGCTGGAGTTTGAACTGGGTACATTCTGCATACAAAACAGAGGTTCTTACACTCAGGCACAGCCTCTCCCCCTCATTATGAAGTCATTTCTCCCTGGTGATAAATGCACCCATATGTCTATTTCCATTGTTTCTATACAGTTTGTGAAGCTGATGATGGAGGGAACTTTGCTGCTAGTGATCTGCTGAATTGTAAACAATGCCATTAGCTTGTGAAGACTTGGCAAGAAACTGGAACTCTCACCATGCAAAGGATCACATCAGGCAAAGGATGTACCAAGGACTCTGATGGCTCTGGACTGAGATATAGCACCAACAGTAATTAGGGATAAGACCAAATTTTGAAAGTAGTCTGGTTTGAGTCACATATCACATGAAGCTGCCTTATACGGAATCAACCATCAAGATCAGTATTGCCTATTACAAATAGCAGCAGTTCTCCAGGGTCTCAGGGAGAAGTCTTTCACATCACCTATTACCTGCTTCTTGTAACTGGAGATGCTGGAGTTTGAACTGGGTACATTCTGCATACAAAACAGAGGTTCTTACACTCACGCACAGCCTCTCCCCCTCCTCATTATGAAGTCATTTCTCCCTAGTGATAAATGCACCCATATGTCTATTTCCTCACCAGCTTCACACACTGACCCCCCCCTTTGATACTAATGACAAACACTAGAAGAGATTGGATTGGCTCTACACCAAACGGTTGGACTAGGATCTGGGAGATCCAGATTTGAATTCCGTCATGCCATGGAAATTCACTGAATGAGTCATTCTCTCTTAGTCTAACCTACCTCACAGGGTTGTTGTTAGGAGGGTAAGATGGAGGAAGGAAAAATGATGTTGAAAACCACCTTGTGTCACTGGTGAGGAAAAAGGTGGGGCCTACATGCTAAAATAAATGCATTTTGATTGTTTGCACATCAGTGGCCTACAAATGACACATGAATGGAACAAAAGGTATACAAATGCTGTAAAATGGTGTAAAAAGCAATGATTACATTACTGAGAGTAACAACACTGAGGTGATGTGGTATAGTGGTTGATCTAAGACTAGAGAGATCTGGGTTCATATCTACCACTCACTATGAAGGTCACCGAGTGACGTTGGGACACAAACCCTTTTTTCTTCCTTGGCCTAACATATCTTTCAGGGTTGTTGTTGGGCTAAAATGGAGAGGGGGAGAACCACATGCACCACCATGATGTCCACATTGTAAAAGCGGAATGAAAATCCAAAACTGAGTGCAATGACAGCACAGAAAATCGGAAAGAAACAAAACTGGCCACTGTTAGGAATGCTAAAAATAAATAAAATTACCAACAAATAATTCATTTTTGAAAAGCTCAGAGGATCATTTGACAAAATAATGAGACGCTCCTAATGGAAGGCTGGAAGAAGTATTGAGACTATAGATGTGTTGCAATCAGAGACAGTTTCACTGAGGGCCTTATTAGCATATAAGTGGTGCAGTCCCAAACAGAGTCAGACCCTACTCAGCCAGTTCACTTCAATGGTGTAATTACTAGGGATAGACAGATACCATACTTTATATCATTCTTCTGTGCTGTTATGTTTCATTCAAATGAGGGAAGGCCCTCTAGGAATCTCTAGCCCTTTATTTATTATTTACTTATTTACTTAGTAATTATTTAATTTCTGAAAGCGGTGGGGGTGTTCTTCAACTTCATTTCCAAGGGAGGGGCTCTAACTCTTCAAAGTTTTCTCCATCGGATGTCTCTGCAATTCAGGGTTTGTGAATTTCCTGGCAAACAAACACGCAAACACACACAGGCAAAGTTGTCAATGGTCATTTAATGGGAGGATCTAGAGGGTCATCACATTTCCCCACACTGTAATATATAACTTTATCCTTCAAGGACCTCAGAGGTTTAGAACATGTTGACTTTGTAATTAATACTTTGCTTTCTTTGACCTTCACGCTGACTATTGCAATTCACTGACTTGAACGCAGGAAATAACAGTAACCCCCTAGACACTGTTTGCCAAATATAGAAGTAAAGCTTCCACAGAGGAGACAGATGACATCATCTCAATAAAAGCTTGTTTAAGTTAGGAGCTCTGAGCGTTGTCCAGCAGGGTCAGGGAAGATTGGGGGGGGTAGTTGGCCAATGAAACAGAAAGGATTCTCTAGAAAATTCAGAAGTTTGTAGACAAGGAAGTGGACTAGATGGTCTCAAGTAGCAGTACAGCAATACAGTTAAATAGACCAAACATAATTCCTGCACGTACTGCCAAACATCACACAGTGAGTAGGTTGCACTTCGATGTGACTTGGAACTTGGGTCACCCTAGCCCTTGGCTAGCATCCCCCTAGGAGACTGGCAGTGACAAGACTTACTGTAACGATGATCTTCTAACATAACTGTGAAACGAACCATCTAGGTTTCCCCCCAAACTGAGGTAGAACGTATGGTAAAGGTAAAGTTAAAGGTTCCCTTGCTCGAAAGCCAGTCGAGTCCGACTCTAGGGTTGCGGTGCTCATCTCCGTTTCAAAGCCGAAGAGCCAGCGCTGTCCGAAGACGTTTCCGTGGTCATGTGGCCGGCATGACTAAACACCAAGGCACACGGAACACTGTTACCTTCCCACCGAAGTGGTACCTATTTATCTACTTGCAATTTCTTACTTTCGAACTGCTAGGTTGGCAGGAACTGGAACTAGAGACGGGAGCTCACTCCATCTTGCGGCACCTGGGTCTCGAACTGCTGAACTACTGACCTTCCACAGCCTGAAGTTCAGCGTCTTAACCGCTTGAGTCACCGCAGCTCCAGAACGTATGGTAAACTCTAGTAAAACTGTATGGTAAAGCCATAGAGTTTCAGGTGAATCCTAGAGCATCCCAGTAAAACTGTATGGTAAAGCCATAGAGTTTCAGGTGAATCCTAGAGCATCCCACAACACATTGTGGCCGAAAGTGACATTGTGGAGTTAGAAGATCACCATTTCCCCCCTTTGTTTTCCCCTTCATTGCCCCATTTAGTGCCAGTGGGAGACTGGGCAGTGCCAGCAGGGGTTCCTGAACTAGCAGTGGGAAAATGGCAGCCATGCCTGAAGTGAACATCTGTAAATTCTTGCATAAGTATGCCTTCCTCATGTGCTTCTTCTTCTATTAAAAAAATGGATGCATGGAGCCAATCATATCAAAAGTTGTACATACAGGGTGCTTGACGATGCATGATCCTGAGGCTTGCTTCCACACACCCCAGTGTGTAACAACTATATGCTGTGGTTGAAATACATGACCCAAAAGTGATTTCTCAATGGGATTTTCTCAAGTACCCCCGGCTTCGATTAGGTGGAGGAAAACCAGGACTGGATCTTTGCTTTTGGAAACACATGCTTTCGAGAACCAGGAAGTAGTGACAGGAAAAACATTGGCAAGCACCACGGAGCTCATGAATGCCACACTGGGGAATCATTGACGTAAACGGGAAAAAAGCACAAATTCTTTAGTATTTTCTTGTAGGGGGTATGTCCTTGATCATTTTGGTTGGCCATCTTGCACTTTTTCCAACTCTGTGATCTCCATTTTGTAATAAGACGACTGGAATTGGACAAAGTGTTACACTTGTGACTGTACACTAGTTTTCATAACAGCACCATCATACCTGCCCTTTTATTTTGCTCGCTGGATCCCTTGCCCCACACCACAAAGAGGAAGCAGTTCCTTCCCTCTTATTCCCACTTACATGGGAAACATGAGTTTGTGAATAATGTTTGGATGGATGAGTTTTGGGGAACTTTGAGAACCAGTGCAGTGTAGACGTTAAAGTGTTGGGATAGAATTTGGGAGGTCCACATCTCTATTCTGTCACGAAAGCTCGCTGGGTGACTTTGGGCCAGTCACACTCTCTTGGTCTAACCTACCTCACTGGGTTGTTGTGAGGATAAAATGGAGGAGAGGAGAAAGATGCAATCCTCATAGATCTCCGTTGTGGAGAAAGGCAGCGTATAAAAGAAGTAAATAATAAAATAAATGACTATCCCCCCCCTCTCCCATCTTCTAAGCACAACACTGTTCATTTATCAGGTTCCTGAAGATAAACTCTTTGTTTTTCACTACATTTATTTGCTATTGATATAGACTTTCTTTCAGAACTGGGTTTTCATTAGGAGATGATAATACACCAAGTCTGTTCTCGGAAATGGTTTATTACTGAGAACTTCATACAAAGGCAATTGCCTACATATTGTGGGATGTCTGTCCGTGCAGACAACCTGGATGAATTGCAATAAAGGGGAAAAAATGCTAAAGCTCTCAGCTTATGCTGTCTAATATTGTGTGAATAAATTTCATTTTCTAACATTATGAAACAGCTGAGAGTATAATAAATTACCTACCTAAGCCCTTTGAGAATTTTTGCATAATTTACCAAAACAAATTGATTTTAGCAGGAAAGCTGCTAATTTACATGAGTAGGACGGGCTTTTCTTAGTGTGATGAATTTAATTTCAATTTCCCTGTTTGCAGGAATTCATTCCAACCATTCATCACCGCTCGAATTAAAGAGCAGCCATCTTTTAGGTGGGGAGATGCAGAACATACACACACACACACACACACACACACACACACGAATGATAGTGAAGGGGTTGAAGGGTAAAGGATGTTGTTTGCAACAGATACAAGGACAAATAATCAAAGAAAAGATAACAAAATATGTCTATATTATAACTGAGTGCAATGGCCATAGAACTGCATAAAGGAAGTAGAAGATAAAGGGCAGGATAACAACAAAAGAAGAGCGCTGATGGGTCATCCCAGTGATCTAGTCCAGCATCCTGTCTCAAACAGCAGCCAACCACTTCCTCTGGAGGACCAATGACAGGGCAGAAAGGCTGAAGCCTCCTCCTGACCAGTGTTCCCTCTAAGCTGAGTGAGTGTGAGCTAGCTCACAGTATTTGAGCCTCCGGCTCACACATTTTTGTCTCAGCTCAGGAAGGAGGGCTCCAGAGGAAACTAATGTATGCAGGAGCCAAATTGCTTGCTCACAGCTTTAATGCCAGTAGCTCAGAAAGTGGAATTTTTGCTCGCAAGACTCCACAGCTTAGAGGGAACATTGCTCCTGACACTGGGATTCAGAGGTTTAGTGCCTCGGAATGTGGAGGTTCCCCTCAGTCATCATGGCTAGTAGCCACTAATAGACGTATCCTCCATGAAACTGTCTAATCCCCTGTTTTAAAGCTGTTTATTCCTGTGGCCATCAATACATCCTCTGGCAGTGAATTCCACATTTTAATCACTCATTTGAATCACACATTTTGTCCATCATTGGATGCCCTTGAGTTTTAGTATTTTGGGAGAAGGAGAACAATTTATTTTGGCCAACTCTCTCCATCCCATGCATGATTTTATAAACCTCTATCACATTCCCCCGTAGTCATTGCTTCCCAAAATTGAAAACTCCCAGACTCTTCAGCCTGAATCTACTGCCCATTAACTTCATTGGATGCCTGCTACAACTTTCTTACGAGAGAGGAAGCATTTGGATATGCTTACAGAAAAGGCCCTGTTTATTCCCACCTCATGCCACATTCTTTCATGTTACCTCAAAAGCCTCTACAGGAGAACTGGAGAAACCCCTAAAAAGTGGCTTTCAGTTCAAATTGTTCCCAAAATTCTCTTTAGTCCTAACTTCTGAGCCTTGGGGACTGGAATTACATAGTTATGTCTCCAAAATGGAACAGATGTATGAAGAATTCCATCCATTGCCTTGTTTTATGTGCCTGATTTGTGTGAGGTGGGCACTACATATCTGCTACTAGAACTTTCAGTATCTTTCTGTACCCCCCTCCCATGTTACCAATGCATAATCATATACCAAAAAAGCAATATTGGCATGGTTCTATGTACAGAATCATTTAGTGTGATGTTTCACCAGTGTTCAGGGCCTGATGTGCATAGTGATGCGACACTGCTCAAGACAGCTGTATTTATGGCCACAATGGGTTGTTGGTTTTTTTACAGAGTTTATACATACATACAAGGCAGCGTTTCAAATAAAATGAAGGAACTGGAAGTCGGGGTAAACTCTGAATGCTCCACTTCCTGAATGACCTGTAGAAATTCTTCTAGACAACCTGGAACGCAGAACAGGATTCACTGTAGAATCAAATCCTGTAACGGATAAGGAATGGAACTGAGGAAACATGCTTATCCCTACTTGCACTGTGATGCTTTAGGGCTGCAGCTTGTGAAAGGGGAGACATCGACAGCTTCTTAATTCCAAAAATAAACTTCTGCAGGAAGATCTTTGGGCTCTCCATCCCAAAGGGCTTTTGTCCGGATGAGGCCCACAATCCCCAGCATATCTCTTATGGTATTCCAAAGTGGTCCATCCTCCCTCTCTCTTTTGCCAGTGCAAAACACTGATGGGATCCAACCCCACATCTTGTAGCACTGAACTCCATAATTTATTTATGCATCATGTGAAGTATTTACTTCAATCTGTCCTGAATCTATTGCCCATCAGTTTCAATGGGGGACACCCCCACCCCTCACCAGCTCTAGTTATGGCTACGAAGCAAAAGTTCACTTGGTCCACTTTCTTTGCACCATGCACAATTATATAGCCAACAAAGGCTGCAATAAAATCACGTGAGAAACACAGTTTGATGGGAGCATTACTGCTTGTTTCGATGCCGTGCAGAAACTACATCCAAAGTTAGCTTTGTTTTTTAATGCATAAATGATTAAACTTGCAGTCGACTCTTTTAAACCATGAGCTGTTTAATCTAATAGTTACATTCCGGGCTACATCTCGAAATGTGTGCTAAACAGATGCATTATCACCATCGTTTTTATCACCAACTCCTGCAGTAATCCTTCTGGTTAATGATCCTGATTTAAAAAATCATTACAGTTAACAACTACTGATATTTTACTTTCAGCATTTTGGCAGTCAGAATTGTTTAAATGAAACAGTTCAATCTTTCTAAATGACAATAATGATTCTCATTATGGCAACCTGCAGGACTTCCACTTTGGTGCATTTTGATCTATTATAGCCCCGATGCTATAGTCATTAGCATAGCATTAGAATACCATAGGTCTTTGTTGGGAAGTTCATCAGGAATTTTTTGTTTGAGGCCTACAACCGTAACCTTATAATGAGTATCCATTTGCTGTCCTTTCAGACAACACGATCTACAGTAATTGGACATCACAGCAAAGAAATATTCATGTTCTTTAGCAACTAGGCTATTGTTTGTTTTGAACAACTCTGTTGCTCTCATCTAACAAGTCTTTAAAGGCATGACTGCTTCACTGCAAACACAGAGGTCCACAAAAAGAAACTTTCAAGGACTTTAGCATTTAATTCAGTAGCTCAGGAGACACAAAAGAAGCTGTGCTTATGGTTGCTTTGTAGAGAAACACTATTAGCCCATAGAGGTGAGTAGGGCTGCCAAGCACCTGTGGAGATGGGGGATCCCGTCTCCACTCCCAGAAAGCCGTTGCCTGCTGCCACTCAGAGCAGTAGCAGGAGAAAAATTAAAAACAAAATGCAGCCTCGTGTACTTACCAGAAGTTCTAAGTGGAAGTGACAAAGGACAGCTCTAGGAATTGTGGGAAACTCTGTGGTTTCATCATAGAGATTCTGACGATTCCTAGAACTATGCTTTGTCACTTCAAGTAAGAGACTGTGTTTTTTAAAATTTCTCCTGTGACTCTGAGCCCCCCCTCAGCCCTCCTGATGGTTGCCAAGCATCAGGAAACTACCTCAGGATGAGCTTCCAGGATATTACACCCCACATTTTGCTCTGTAAACTTCTCAACTTCACTTCCTATTGGTTGAAAGGTGACAGTTCACAATGGCTTTCTGTTCATTGGTTAACTAGTTGGTATAGGTACCATGATATGAAATTCTTTCAAGAAGATCCCAGTGGTGAGAGTGTTGGCCATGAACACCTATGAAGATGCCTTATCGTGAGCTGGACTATCAAAGTTTACTCTGTCAGCAGCATTTTGGTTTCTCAGGCAGAGATCCCACACATTTAATGCCGTCTGATCCATTTTAGCTGGAGATGTCAGGGAACTGAACCAGGGAGATTCTGCGTACAAAGCAAACACTCTACCACTGAGTTACAAACCCCTCTGCTCTCCCACTCATGTAATAAGGATTGCTTTATTGCCTACATAAAATAGGAATGAAAACTATCAAGAAGAAGCAGAGCCAACCTAGAGGAGACCCATGTACTCCAGCAAAGAGAACAAAGTTTGGTGTAGGGGTTAAGTGTGCAGACTCTAATCTGGGAGAACCAGGTTTGATCTCCACTCCTCCACTTGCAGCTGTGGGATGACCTTGGGCAAGCCATAGTTCTGTCAGAGCTGTTCTTGAAAGAGCAGTTCTTGAAAGAGTTCTCTCAGCCGCACCTATCTCACAGGGTGTCTGTTGTGGGGAGGGGAGGGGAAAGGAGTTTGTAAGCTGCTCTGAGACTCCGAGTGAAGGGCAGGGTATAAATCCAATCTCCTCCTCCTCCTCTTCTTCTCCTTCTTCATCTCCTTCTCCTTCCTCGTGGATCTCTACAATGGGCACAACAACATCCATGGCTTCATCTTTCATAGCAGGACTCACCTTTTATCAACCTTCAGTTATGCCTAGAAGGAATAAACCACAACTCAGGGGATAACAACATGCAAGTTTGGAACTGGGTTTGGGGGGAGTGGTTAGGGGAAAGAAGGCTTCTTACCTCACAGTAATCCTTATTTAGCCCATATTTGCCATAAAGATGTCCTTTAAAAATGTTCCACAATAACTTACAGTTAGTTAAATGCCACTCATTCTGTTCTTGGTTTATGCATTTTGTTAAATCCTGACAAGTGTAGTCCCAACAAGACAGAAGTGCTACTGGTGAGTGGAAGATCTGACCTGGGTTTAAGGAGTAATCCATTCTGGATGGTCTTGTACTCCCCTTGAAGGAACAGGTCCATAGCCTGGGGGTGTTCTTGGTCCCAGTCCTGCTGCTGGAGAAGCAGGTGGCCGCTGTGGCCAGGAGTTCCTTTTATCATCTTCAACTGGTTATCCAGCTGTGGGCTTTTCTGGCCAGGAGAGATCTCTGGTCCATGCCCTGGTTACATCTAGATTAGGTTACTGCAATGCACTGAACATGGAGCTGCCATGGAAAAGTATTTGGAAAGTTCAAGTGATGCAGAATTCTGCAGCCAGGCTGTTGACTGGAGTGGGTCTGAGGGGCCTTGCTATGTCAGTCATAGCTCATCTACTTCTTTAAAGCTGATGTTTTAACTTGTTTAATTATATCATGGTCATCAGAGAAGGCCCTTGAGGCCTTAGTGGCATCAGGAAACTTCAAACAGATTGAGTAGAAGACAAGTTGGATGGACTGTCAAAGGTGAGGAGATGCCAGTAGGGGGTGTGGCACTTGAGTGGGCAAGTCACAGGTCTGAAAGAAGACAATGAGTTGCTTGGGGGGGGGGGAGACAATAGCTGCAGACCCTTGAGAGCCTGCACATGACTGAAAGAGCAGAGGACAGGAACAGTTGGGATCGGTAAAGCAGCTCTCAGTTCGAGGCTGTGGGCCTGGAGGCGGCAAAAGCAGGAAAAGCCTTGGGAAGGGCAAGAGAAGACTGCACTAGTCACTGAAGGTGACAGAGCTTGCCCAGAGAAGGTGAGGCAGGCCCAAGCAGCTCTGAGGACTGAGGTCTAAGGAATGGTGAGAAGGGGAACACAGTAGGAAGGCTGAGGAGAACACCCTGGGGAGTGGAGCCCAGGTCTAAAGGGCCAGGTCCCCGACTAAGGCCACAGCACATATATCTTTGTATTGGTTTTAAGATGAGATTTTAATTTGTTAGTTGCCCTGGTGGGCAGAAAAGTGAGATAAAAATCTCATTAATACTGATACTAACATTAGTAAGAAAGCATGCCATTCTCCATCAATCATCAGACGTTCATTTGCTTTTGAACAGTTTGAATGTGTTTGATCATGAGGAAAAGCTTGTTGCCCCATGTTACTTTCCTGTAGCGTACTCGTTCCCCACATGCCGTCACTGCCTCCCATCCCCATCTGCTATATACCCCACTCTTAAGAATGCACAACATTTTCCCTTCTATCGACACAACTTGGCCAGAGGCTCTAAGGGAGAGGGAAGAAGGGAATGCAGAAAACAGGGAACAGATGAAAGTAGGCTGCAGGCCCATAGCCACAGTGGGGCGTTTTGGGGCATGGCCCCCTGACTTCCTGCTTTTCGTGCTGAGGCCCCCTGACTTCTATGCAGCCCCCAGGCCCCCAAACTCTCTGGGCCACCTGGAGGACTCCCAACTGCCACCCCTTCCCAAGTGTAGCTTGCTTCCATGTGTAGGTAAGCAGACTGCAAACGCTTGAAAAGTGAGTTTAAATTTTTTTAGTTTCATTGACTTTTTTATTTTGTGACGTCAGTGCCCTCCAACTTTTTTTAAAGCCCACCCAAATTACAAAATCCTGGCTATGGCCCTGGTAGGCTGGCTGGCTGGTTGGTGGGGAGAAGGAAACAGTGAAAGTGGCTATCGGGTCGGGGGATATGGGAGGAAATGAGTTGTCTTTGTGAGTCTCCCATAGTAATGGGTTGTATTCAAACTACATTTTCTACTAAGGGAAGGGAAAGTATAGTTTCTTCCCATTCTCCCGAATGGTCTGCGTGCCATTTTCCGAATGTGGGGACCCCTGTAGGGGTCTTGGCGTGAGGGCTGAAAGGAACAGGCAAGCGCAGAGACTAACAGCGATGGCCCTTACCGCCAGGTGGCAGGGGAGTTCACACAGGGGCAAGCATCCACGTGAACCCCAACAACCTGCCATCCTGCAGGCTCTACCCATGCCGGCTGGCTGGGTAACGGATACCTCGGCTGACAGAAGGGTCAGCCGACGGGTCGGATCCGGTGGACCCATGCTGTCCCAATGCCTATAACAGCTGTAATCTGTGGGAGGGCTTCTAATGTCCTGGCCCCACTGGTGGACCTCCTGATGGCACTGGCATTTCTGGCCACTGTGTGATACAGAGTGTTGGACTGGATGGGCCTTTGACCTGATCCAACATTGGCATCTCTTATGTTCTTATGTTCTTAATCAATAAAGTTGTGGCCAATATTATCCACCTAATTTCCAAAGAAACTGTGTGTGAGTGGTCATTTGAACCGGGCAGTGTAAGGCTGGCCAAGCTAGTGGAAGATGTGTGGAGAGGTATTTGGAAGCATTCAGAAAATAATTCCAGCAAACTAAAGTGGGAGAACCCAAGGAAAATATATTGCTTTCATAAATATCTACTTCAGCTTCTCCACTACTAGGGGGAAAAAAGAAAAGAGGGAGCCAAAACATTGCATGACTGTCAGATGGATTTCACTCTTCTCTCTTTATTAAAAGCAACATCAAATAATTAAGTGATGCTAATACCCTCTCCACAATTTACAGAGATTCCTGGTTTTTATATAATTACTCTCTTTGCCAATGACAACACACATCAGGATCAGCTGTTATTAATTTATCTGAAAGAACATATTTGTGAGTCCATTTTGGCTAAGATAATATTAATAATTTGATATAAGTTTCAACAAGCAATATAGTCCAAGGCTTGCTCTTTTGTTTTTGAAGACTTGAAGCTTATGAGGTAGATTTTTTTTTTGGTTACTGTTGTTAAGGAAACCTAATTTGCATTTTAATAAAAAAATAAACTCGTTTTGAAATCTGGGAGGCTGAAGGTGATTGCAAGGGGAAGCTGTCAACAGCTGACTGTATGAAAGTGATACCTCAAGCAATCAGAGACGTAAAGATATTGGCTGCAACTTGACAATTCAGCAAAAGTTTCTCCTCATAACTAAAGCCTGGTCTAGACAGGCTTATCATCATGGGCCAAAACTGTTTCCAGACTGAAGCACAGCAGAAAGCAGATCGGGGACTGCATGTATGAATGAATCCTACCTATTCAAGAATGCTTCAACTCAGAAAATATTATGGTAGGAAGAATGCTAAGTGGAAATCCTTGTCCTTGGCATTTTAGTTTTCTAAAATTGGAAGTTCTTGATGTGTAATCCCACATCTGCCATCCAAAATCTAGGAATCAAAATGGTTTTTCAGATATCTAAACAAGAACTCAAATTAACATTTTCAGTAACTCTAGATCGCTGAGACGCCCATATCCTGTCCTACCCAGTATGTCAGAAAAAAAGGTAAAAATGCCTTCATCGATAATGCACAATATGTGTAAAGTGCTCTCCAAAAGAGATCAAAAAGACATGGCCACAGTAGCCATTACAGCACCATATGCTCCAATGCCCTTATTTACCAGGGACAATTCTTGATTCCGAATATATCTCTCACTGGTCGAATCACAGTCCCCCTTTGTTGCTGATTTAAATCTTTTTTCAGTGGATTCCCAAGAGTGCACTAGCTTCCCTTCTACCCCCTTCAATAACTTCCTATCATGATTATAAATATTACTATTTGCATGTTGCAATTATCCTAATAATAAATAGAACCAGATCCATTCTACTATTAGATATTCTTTTAAATGATTTTAGATTAGTCTGGATTACTTTACTGACACATTCAGTTTCCATTACCAGGGCAGAATGAGCTATTTGAGAATAAATGGATATAACATATTCCCGATGGAGAAGAATTTTGGGTAATGGCAGTATTCTTGATGTGTGTATATCAGTGATGTTGCATAAAAGTAGTACTGTATATATGACATATATATGTATAGGATCACACACTAATGTATACACAGCTCAGTGGTAGAGTATCTCCTTGGCATGCAGAAGGTCCCAGGTTCACTCCCTGCCCTCTCTAGTTAAAGGAACTGATAGCAGGTGATGTGAAAGACCTCTAACCTGCTAGTTAAAGGATCTGATAGCTAAAGGATCTAGTTAAAGACCTCTAACCTGAGATCCTGGAGAGCTGCTGTCAGTCTCAGTAGAAAATACTGACCTTAATGGACCAGTGGTCTGATTCAGTATAAGGCAGCTTCATGTGTTCATATGTTCAACACACAGAAAAGGAGAGCAGAAATGAACATGGTGGCCTCAGCTGCTGCTATATGCATTCATGAGAATGAAGACACAGTGCTTACATACATATACAAAGTACACATGTAGACCTCTCTGTGATGAGGAAAGTTCCTGCTCCAGCCATTTTCAATCATTCAGGAAGCCTTTTGTTGTTGTTGTTGTTGTTCAGTTGCACAGTCGAGTCTGACTCCTTGTGACCCATGGACCACATCATAGCAGGCCTTCCTGTCTTCCACTGTCCTCCAGAGTTTGCTTCATTTCATGTTCATTGCATCGGTAACACTGTATAACCATCTCATCCTTTGTTGTCCCCTTCTTCTTACATGTATACAATTTGTATGTGCATAGTTACTGAATCAACCGTTGGGTGAGAATATGGATGCCACAAATCAGCTCCCTGCTTGCAACTGAACATGAACTAAGCCAGCAAGTTTTTGAGCATCCCTAGGTTAGTCTAAGTGCATGTGGTCAGGAGAGGGGTAGATAGTATTCACTCCTGTTCCCCCTTTTTACGTCACCACGTTGTTACATATGGCAGCTAAGTAGTATTTGGTGGTGGACATGTTCAGCGGATGAGCATACTATTTTTGACAGGGGTAAGCTCTCATGACCTGAAACGTGGATAGCCTCGTCT
This sequence comes from Gekko japonicus, assembly GCF_001447785.1. Lineage (NCBI taxonomy): Eukaryota > Metazoa > Chordata > Lepidosauria > Squamata > Gekkonidae > Gekko > Gekko japonicus. Next base: position 158,565 of record NW_015163705.1, on the reverse strand, counting down.
TGCCTTTGCTTTTTGCTGCTGGACTCCAGTGCCACACTCCTTCCCTTTTATAGTGAGACTGATAACCATTCCAGTATTCCCCCACGTGAACCACTGCTGCTTGTAAATTATTATTACACCCCAAGCACAGGTGGAATACTTAGGTTAAGTTAACAGTGATCTCAAGCTTGCCAAAGACCTACTGGATTTCATCTGAGCTGATATTAGAACTGGGGACCTCCTAATAGTTAGCTCTGACTCTTAGCGAAGTCCTTTTTCCTACTCTTAACAAGCACCACCATGGACTCACCCAGGGCTGTTTTGCTACTGCAGGGCCAGAAGCCACGCTTGGAAAGGGCTGTTCTGCCTTCCAGTTATGGCTGTGGCGGGGGCCTCGTCCCAGCAACAGGAGCCTTCAGGCTGGGAGCCTGGTAGAGTTCTTGGCTAGCCACTGAAGGGCTGTCACTGCAGCCTCAGTTGCCCTGGGGCTGGGGCCAGAGCAGACCTGAGGAACAGAGTCTTCCTTCTGGTCTGCTCCTCCCCTTTATCAGGTCACGGTGCCCAGGCCCACCACTCAGTCAGCTCCTGCCATCCCTCTCTCTTCCCCTCAGTTTTATGTAGTCTTGTGTGGTGTAGCATTGTTTCTTGGCACAGCTTTAGGGCAGTTTCAGGCACTGGGCTGGATCCACTGGGGGAGGGGCTGTGTCCGTGTGCCAGCCTTCCCCGGGTGGGGACCTCTTAAGATTCTCAGGTTAGTATGCAGACCATGGGGTGACCTGGCAATTCCTTACATCTGCTCTGGAAGAGTGATCTGGTGCCATGCATCTTGACTTCTAACTGATTCACCTCACTCCTTTCCTCCTCATCTCCCTTCTTATGTGTTTTGAATCTTAGGTCTTAAAAGGGTTTTTTTTGGGGGGGGTAAGATACATACAGAGTCGAAAAGGACATCAGAATTCTAACATGTTTGGTACAACATGATTCGAACATGTTCTAACATGGTTGGTACAACATCATCTTGAAATCTGTGTGCATCTCAGAAATGTTTGACCTTCCACCATTTTCAAAATCCAGATCGGGAAAGGAATCATTGCCTCCTATTGATTCAGTCTAATAGCTGAACAGAGACTGAAGCTGAAGTATGAAGGGTCTACATAGTTAACCACTCAATTCTCTGTCACTAACTGAAAAAGATTAGGAATGCACAGATTTCTGTAGTAAAAAGTAAAGGTAAAGGTTCCCTTGCTCGAAAGCCAGTCGAGTCCGACTCTAGGGTTGCAGTGCTCATCTCTGTTTCAAAGCTGAAGAGCCAGTGCTGTCCGAAGACGTTTCCGTGGTCATGTGGCCGGCATGACTAAACACCAAGGCGCACAGAACGCTGTTACCTCCCCACCAAAGTGGTACCTATTTATCTACTTGCAATTTCTTGCTTTCGAACTGCTAGGTTGGCAGGAGCTGGAACTAGAGACAGGAGCTCACTCCGTCATGTGACACACTCGGGTCTCGAACTGTTGAACTAACAACCTTCCACAGCCTGCAGTTCAGTGTCTTAACCACTTGAGCCACCGCAGCTTCTTCAGAATGATTAGCCAGGCCAGAATCAGAAATGTTATTTTCAGATAGAATTCAACTGGCGGAGCTCACTCCGTCATGTGGCAACTTGGGTCTCGAACTGCTGAACTACTGACCTTCCACAGCCTGCAGTTCAGCATCTTAACCACTTGAGCCCTCTATTGATCCGCATGTTCATTTCTACCTCTCTTTCATTCTGGTTCAAGCAATGAGAATTTCTAAAATTAATTCTGGAATTAGAGCAAGCAAAGTTTATTTCTGTAAGTTCATTTGCACACAGGTATTTGTTCTGTTAGTCTATTTGCATGTGTATGTTGGAGCGGTTGCACAGGCAGTAAGAACGCCTGCAAAGTAACATCAATGAACAGCCATTACGGCTGTTCGAAACCCACCACGGTCGAAGTGAGCTCTCGGCCCATGTCCCAGCTCCCGTCCACCCAGCGGTTCGAAAGCATCATAAATGCAAGTAGATAAAGTGGGTACCTGCCCTAGATGGCAGGGGGCACCCCTCCTCCTTGTGAGGTAGAGGGTTCGGTGGCAGCGACAACGATGGCGGCAGAGCAGTTCCTGGCGACCCAGTGCAGCAACGTCAGAGGTGGAGCCCGGAGAAAGTGGAGCCTTGGAGAGCGTGGTGACATGCGGCACAGCACGGCGGAGCCACCTGCGGACAGTAGCCGGAACTGCAACCAACACAGAGCCATGTGCCAAGAGGAGACCTGCCGGAAGAAGCTGCTCGGGGAAGATCGGCTCCAGGAAGGGCACCAGGACACCAGTATCTGAAGCTGCGGAAGGTAGCCGGATGACAACTAGCCCGGGGTGCTGGTTGGCAGTCACCACCCTGTAGACAATGTGGCCCTAGTCAGGTTAATTGGCTGGTTAGAACCACTATGTAAACCCCCCAGAGATCCTTCGGGGTCAGGGCGTTATATAAGCCGAAGGTATAAAGAAATAAATATAAATGTGTGTGCTATGTGCCACCAAGTTGCTTCCAATGTATGGTGATGACCCTATGAATTGATGACTTCCAAAACGTCCTACTGTTTTAACAGCCTTGCTCAGGTCTTGCGAACTGAAGCCATGCTTCCTTTACTGAGTCAATCCATTGCATGCTGAGGCTTCCTCTTTTCCTGCTGCCTTCAACTTTTCTTAGCATCGTTGTCTTTTCCAGTGACTCTTGTCTTCTGATAATGTGAACAAGGGCTGATAGCCTTGGTTTAGTCATTTTAGCTTCCCAAGGAGAGTTCAGGTTTGATTTGATCAATAACCCACTTATCTGTCCTTTTGGCAGTGCATGGAATTTATGCAATTCTCCTCCAACACCATATTTTAATTAATCAATTTTCTTCCTGTCAGCTTTCTTCACTGCCCAACTTTCATACCCATACATAGTAATGGAGAACACTATAGTATGGATGATTTCAGTCTTGGTTGCCAGCAACACATCCTTATACTTACAGATCTTTTCTAGAAGGCTGCCCTTCCCAGCCTGGTGTAGTGGTTAGGAGCGTGGACTCTAATCTGGTAGAACCAGGTTTGATTTCCCACTCCTCCACATTCAGCTGCTGGTGTGACCTTGGGTCAGTCATAAGTTCTTTCAGAGCTGTTCTCTCAAGGGCAGTTCTCAAAAGAGCTCTCTCAGCCCCACCTACCTCACAGGGTGTCTGTTATGGGGAGGGGAAGGAAAAGGGATTGTAAACCACTCTGAGACTCTTTCGGGTAGTGAAGGGTGAGGTATAAATCCAATCTCCTCCTCCTCCTTCTTCTGATTTCTTGGTTGCAATCTCCCCTTTGGCTAATAATTGAGCGAATGAATAGAAAACCTACAAGAAGTTTGGTATCCTCATTGTCAAAGTTGTGTAATTCCTCAGTAAGCATGACTTTTTTATCTTCTTGACAGTCAGCTGTAATCCCGCTTCAGCACTTTCTGCTTTAACCTTGAACAGTTGTCCTTTCAAGTCTCCCTATTTTCTGCCAGGAATGTGGTATCATCAGCATACCTCAAATTGATACAATTCCTTCCACCAATTTTCACTCCACCTTCATCTAAATCTAATCCAGGTTTCCTTTGGATATGTTTTGCATACTGTATGCATACTGATTGTATAAATATTGTATGTCTACTGATTGGGGGGGGGAAACCCACAGCAAAAATACAATCATGATGGGACTACACACAGGATTACAACGTTGCCGCTCATTTTGCAGTGTTTTATCAATGCATACATCTGAAGATGTGCGTCATTAAAATGCCACATCAAGGGAAACTTACATGACCATGAGACATCTATGGATAAAGGAAGATCTCTTGAACGTGTTTCTTTTCTGGTGGCCATCTGCAGTGCATTATCTTTTTTTATTATTATTATTTAGGCTGAATTTCGTCCTAAAGGACTTTAGACTTCTGAAAAGATTAAGGGGGGGGGGAAGGCCTCCCTCTCTTGTTTTGTATTATTCACAGTATTTACATATCAAAGAATATGTGGCTCCAGGCAAAAATAAAGAACCTTTACACAAAGGTCTTTTAAAGTGAGAAACTAATATTATGCTGCAGATACTGGAAACATGGTTGCTGAGGTTTTAACAGAGAAAGATGGGCAAATTTTATGGAACAAATGAAAGATATGGGGCAGCCCCCAAAAGTTCGGGATGTGTTGAAAGCGCTACTACAACAGAGCATTTAAAAAAAAAATCAGAGCAATCTGATACCAGTCAAATTTAGTTAAATAAAAGCAAGATTCTGGGTAGACTGCAGAAGGCATAAGAGAAATCCATACATATGAATGAGCAACAGAGGACAATTACTAAATCTTGTTTAATGTTTTTCTTCTTTGTGGGAAGTTCCATTGATATGAAGACCGATTTTATACAAGGACAAATATCCAGAGACTGTTTGAATGAAAGGGAGATAGACCTGCCTTGAAGCAAGAAGTCAGAACAGGAGCATAGGTGATGTGAACTTCAAAGTGTTCAAAAACTGAAATTGCTTTGTTTGCAAAGCCTGTTTTGGGGGCAAAGAGCTCGATCTCAATCCAGTAGCACCTTAAGGACCAACAAGATTTCCAGGGTATAAGCTTACCATCTTGGCCTGCGAACTGAAAACTTAACACTATGCAAACTGAAAACTTACACTATGCTTCAGCTCTTTCTGGTGGTTCCTGACATCCAAAATTCTAAAGCAATGGTTAATGAAAGTCCCATTTTGGGGATTGTACTGGCTCACCATATGCACTCCACCTTGAGTCTCTCTGAGAAAGGTACACTATGAATGAATAAATAAAGGGGAATTTCAGACAGCCCATATATTCCAGTAGAGGAACGGTTCCCTAACGGTTTCTGGTTCCCTAACGCTATAATGCAACAGCAAAACAGCACTATAACAACCCCATTGGAATGCCTGGACTCCATTGGGATACATGCAATGGCTACATCTGCCACCTGGAAACAAGTACCCCATTGGATACAGGCTTCAAGTGGGAGATCAGGGCATCACTGATTGGTGAGACAGATGTTGCTAACCCAGCCTGATGTGCACCCATCCATGCCAAGAGGTGATTGGCTGGGAAGTGACTGGCACAGAGCTGGGTCAGGTATAAAGGGCAGGGAGGCAAGCCCCTTCTCTTTGTGGGTTGAAATTGGTGAGTGGTAGGCTTGTATGGTTACAGTAGTTTTGTGTGACTGTGTGAGAGGCTACTGATCTATTAGTCATGGTCTCCATAACTACCTTGTTTGAACTGATTCTGGAGGTGCTGCAAATGATGATCAGCAGCACAACAGCTTTGAGTAAAGTGCTTACGCACTTCCTTCATCTCTCTAGGAGGAGGGGGAGGAGAACTGACATGCCTGTCTTGAGCCATGCACCCTCCAGGTACAATCGGAGGGCATCTGTCAAGGCATGGACACCTGTCATTGCTGCCTATACAGTCCCTCGACGCTGGTGGGTAAAAATCACTGATGCCCTGATCTCCCACTTGAAGGCTGTATCCAGTGGGGGTACTTGTTTCCAGGTGGCAGCTGTAGCCATCTCATGTATCCCAGTGGAGTCCAGGCATTCCAATGGGGTTGCTATAGTGCTGTTTTGCTGTTGTGTTATAGTGCTATAGTGCTCTAAATGAACGTTAAAAAAAAAGACGGAGATCATCCACGTAGGCGAAAAGGGGTGGGAAAAAGCGGTGCACTCTGAAATGCCAAACCACTTCAGGGACGGCTCTTTACCGGTAGGGGAAAGGCTTGTGTGAAATGGCAGCCCTGTACTGGTTTACTCCAAGATGGATCAATAACGGCTTAAAACCGGCTTTAAAAGGGTAATGTGAAATTCCCCAAATATTGCCAGATCTTCGTTCCACCTGCAGAGCTGCCTGCGACAAGGGTGGCCATTACTGGTGATTCTGGGGGTGGAGCCCTGGGAGCATTGGGGCATAACGTCATAGAGAAAGCAGCCATTTTTTTCTGGGGAATTGATCTCTGTGGTCTGGAAATCAGTTGTAATTCCAGGAGATCCCCAGGCCCCACCTGGAGGTTGGCAACCCTAGCTGAAATGCTGCCTCTGCCCAGAGATGATAGAAAGACCTCGGATTGGGAAGGGAGAGGCTGCTTACCACAATGGCCTGCAGAGTGTTTCCTTGTTCTGAACTTTCGTGTTTCATAGCTTTTGTGTGTGTGTGTGTGTGTGTGTGTGTGTGTGTGTGTCTGCGGGTGGTTTCTTGCTAAAGTAGTGTTTTCCTCCGGTTCTGAACTTTGTGATAATGAGGGTGTGAGAAAGATTTGTTAGAATTTTAAATTATTATCCTCAATTTTTCTCTGCCTTTGACATTTGTAAGCTACTTCAAGTCCCATGTTCCAGGAGAAAAGGGGCATATCAATATGCCAAAAAAATAAATAAATGTAGAGAACCTAAGCTCCAGTCGTCAGGTATTTGTTTAAGGAGGGTTTCAGCCACAGAAGGGTGTCCTTCATGAACTGAAAAATTCTGTTTGGGAATTGAGTCCTCTATGCCCAAAATCTCACCCTTTACCCAACACACTGTACAGAAAAAGAAAAGTGGTACTTTGCAAATCATTTTAAAAAGCCAATGTGTTCATCACATAGTTGGGCAGTTGCTCTTTCTAATTGTTCTAGAATATTAAAATATAAATGTTATCACAAATTAAAGAATGGAGAAAGAAATTCCCATTGATTGGAGCATGTCAGAGGACAAAATGATGAAAAATATATCATGTTTGACCTCTTTAACCTCTGATCAAAATTTAAATTGTCTTGGGGAGAAACCATTATGTTGTAATTATTTTCTCAAAGGCTTTCTGATTATTAGAATGGCACAGGATTTATCGCTAAATGATATTCTGAGAATGAAAGTGATTACTTCAGAATTTAAGTATCTTGTATGAAAGGCAAACGGAATTGGGATGGGAAAGAATTGGCCGTGACTGGTACAGGAAGGAGGGGAATTTAAACATGCACAACCATTTTGGAAAGCCTTAACTGGGCCACCTAGGAAAATTAAGCTAACTATTTTACTATCTCTAAGGAACCTAATTATGGCCATCAGTCTCTCTAATTAGTCCTTTTCATTTTGTTTTGATTAAGAACACCTTGATGGCTCATGTTTGCACTCTCACCTGATTTTAATTAGGTCCCAGGGAACCCAAATTTGGCCAATTTTAACATTCATCTCATTAGAAAAGTAGATAAATGAGCCTTAGACAACATACATCATGAACATAACCCCAGCAAAAAAGTCTGCCGGCATTATGCTTACCTATTGCTATATATTTACAAGAGCCAATTAAGAAGGTACGGAGTATTATTGATGTCTGGGGCTTGTGAAAATTTACAGGTGTCAATGACGTTGCTCAATCAAGACTTTTAAAAAAGAGCATTCAGCATGCATACTAATATCATGGGATGATTGGGCGAAATGGAGCTGGCCTGTTTGAAAGATATGGTGCTACACATCACTGCTACATACTCTGATGATTCCATCATAGCTGTTGGGATCTACAGATCATTTATCAGATCTAGAACTTACCTATTGTAACTTCGTAGGACGTGTGAATCACACAAAAGCTGTGGAATGGGACACAAATCAAAATGAAAGCTTGTGAATATATATAACACTTTGAAGTGAACAAATTTCTCATAAAGTTCAATAGGTACATAAATGCAGATAAGTGTTACAATAGAACGACGATTCCAGATAAGCACTTCGTTTTGTCTGTCTTCTTCAGGAATGCATTTATACACGTGTTGTGTTCATTCATTTGTCTCTTCAATCAATTTTTTCCCGATCAGTTTTAGAACACAATACAGTTCTCAAGTTTACAATAATCTGATGGGCAACCAGTCATAAATTTCAAATGAACCATTATATAGACTTATTCAGCTGGTGGTATTTATGTATCTATTGTACTTTATGAGAAATTTGTTAAGTGGTTAAGACGCTGAACTGCAGGCTGTGGAAGGTCAGTAGTTCAGCAGTTTGAGACTCGGGTGCCGCAAGACAGGGTGAGCTCCCGTCTCTAGTTCCAGCTCCTGCCAACCTAGCAGTTCGAAAGCAAGAAATTGCAAGTAGATAAATAGGTACCACTTTGGTGGGAAGGTAACAGCGTTCCGTGCGTCTTGGTGTTTAGTCATGCCGGCCACATGACCACGGAAACGTCTTTGGACAGCGCTGGCTCTTCGGCTTGGAAACGGAGATGAGCACCGCAACCCTAGAGTCGGATTCGACTGGCTTTCGAGCAAGGGAACCTTTGTTTTTACCTATATATTTTCACAAGCTTTTATTTTGATTTGTGTTCCATTCCACAGCTTTTGTATGCTTTATATTTTAGTAGGAAGGCGGCCCATTGTGGAAATAAAGACAACGATCTCTAAAAAGAGGCTCTGGGAGAGTGCCCCGGCTGTGGGCAGTCAGTATCAATTTGCGGTGGCAACCTGAGCAGGGTATAATGACAGAGCCAGCATTGTCTCCAGGGTAAGTGTAGTGGGGAATCTGCCACCAGTAGGATTAGATGGTGCAGAGGTAGGTAATCTAGTGATCCTACACTGTTAAGACAGCTTCAGGCTCTCATTGGAGAAGGGGGCAGTGGAGAATAGGCATGAAGCCTGATCGGTCAGGAAAGGAATGGTTAGTGAAGTGAGTCTCATAGGTCAGGTCCCGCTTTCTGTCTTTAATTTTCCTGTGCGCCACTACCAGGTCTCTCTTTGGGGTTGGTAGGCATGGGGGGGGACACGCAGATCTGCCCACACAGAAGAGGGAGAGCTTGTACCTGAATAGAACTTGGTCCTAAAGGTGCCACTGGACTGTGTTGGGTTGGTAGCTGGGGGGGGGGAGA
>NW_015163705.1:140749-149502 GCF_001447785.1 Gekko japonicus | reverse complement strand
GAGAGAGCGGAAAAGGAGGCGCAGGAAACTGTGACTCAGCGGTGGACAGCCGCGTGGAGAGATCTTTGGGAGGCATGAACGGAGGCCCCATCCTGGGCAGGCAGGGCGGAGGCTCCCAGCAGCATTCAGGCGGTGGCTGTGGACGCCCCCGAGCCAGACCGAGATCGGAGTGGTGGGGGTGTAATCGGAGCCGGCGTCAGGGCGAAGACAGTCCAGCTCGCCGGCAAAGACAACGCCGCATGCCACCCAGCCCTCCCAGCAGCTTGAGAAGCGGGGGGGGGGGGGACGGCGACGTGCGGGGCATCGGGGAAGGAGAGGGAGCATGCCACCCAGCCCTCCCAGCAGCTTGAGAGGGGGGGAGATGGGCTGGGGACGTGTGGCGCGCTGGGGAAGGAGAGGCCGCACGCCCCCCCGGCCCTCACAGTAGCTGCAGAAGCCAGGGTGGGGCAAAGGCAGCGCGATGGGAGCACTTGACCGGCCCGCGGGAGAAGCAGCAGCGGAGGAGCGCAAGAGCCAGGTGGCAGCCGGGAGGGCCCTGGACGGTGTCCTTCCGAAGGCAAGCCAGCTGTCAGGGGGAAGGGGAGGCGGTGTAAAGCACCTCTCCTTCCCTTCCCGTGCTCGGCTTCCCTGTGGCCTTGGGGCCGCTGAGCAAGCCGGCTGTCAGAGGGAAGGGGAGGCAGTATAAACCGCCTCTCCTTCTCTTGGCTTGCTCGGCTTCTCCGCGGTCACGGGGGGGCCGAGCAAGCTGGCTCTTAGAGAGAAGGGGGGGGGGGGAAGCCCAGGCTAGCAACCAGGCCGCGTTGAGACCAGCCGGCCTGTCCCCCTGGCTCCCCACCGGAGTGGTCACCAGAGTGTCCACCCTGCCCGATGCCTCCCTGGAGACGGAGGGCCAGACCCTGGGCAGCAGGTCTGTGGGCGGGATTGATGCAAGGCTGCAAGGCAAGGCAGCCAATGGAAAGGGACTGGGGTGAATGGCAGATGAGAGGGCCAACTGATTTTGGCGTGCATCGAATCTTGCCACCTGAAGTCCCGATTAGTATAAGGGGAGAGATTCTGGGAAGTCTCTTCTTGTGCTAAGTCACTTTGTAGGTCTGCAGGCTTTCCACTATTTAGAAACATTCTCCAGTGAAACCATCAATGAGATTTCTTTATCATGCATTCCACAGTCACCTGGACAATTTTTGCATTCACCTACAGGGGTGTATAAACAGCATGATAAAAAGTAGAGACATCACCCTGCCAACAAAAGTCCGCATGGTCAAAGCAATGGTATTCCCAGTAGTCATGTATGGCTGCGAGAGTTGGACTATAAGGAAGGCCGAGCGATTCTTTTGAACTATGGTGCTGGAGAAGACTCTTGAGAGTCCCTTGGACTGTAAGAAGATCAAATCAGTCAATCCTAAAAGAAATCAACCCTGACTGTTCCCTGGAAGGCCAGATAATGAAACTGAAGCTCAAATACTTTGGCCACCAAATGAGAAGGGAGCACTCACTGGAGAAGACCCTGATGCTGGGAAAGATTGAAGGTCAAAGAAGACGGGGACGGGACTCGACTGTGCAACTGAACAACAACAACAACAGGGGGAACTGCTCAAAATACCATCTGAATTTAATATAATTTCATCTATGAGGCAATATTTCATCTACATTATGTTGGAGTCCATTTTCTTAAGATAATCATTTTTTGGCTTACCTTATTCTCTGATCCGTTGGCATGTTCAAAGTGTAAGTCCTGGTTACAATTAATCTGAAAAGAGCCTTTTGTTGTTAATTAGAGTCTCTTGACACATGATTTGCTTTATCTCAGGTTTATACAACAACCAGTTTTTCATGAATGGCTTATTTTGTAGAGTTCAACATTCATTACTAGAACACAGATATCTGAGAAGTACCTAACAAGACACACACACACACACAAATGTTGACTTCAGATTCATTAAATGCAATCCAAATCCTGTTGTTTAGAGTTGAAGATTACAGAGAACAATATTGCTTTACTAAAGATTTACTCAGTATTGTATAATATATGTTAACATCTCTCATAAAGGTACCATTACAAAATAAGAATGTAATACAATTTTTAAAATAACTGATTCCTAGTAGTGATTTTTAGATCAATGCACCCATACTTTTAGCAGAGATATGCAACCCCTGTTCCTCCCCTGTGAAACAATCACAAGCATCCTATAGTTTGGATCCACACAAGATGCAATGCAGAAGTATCCTTCTTCTCATGGAAGGAGTCTTTCGTGAGCAGACAGTAGCATTCTATGAGTGAAAGGGATCCTTCCATTAGCAGAAAAGAACAACTTTGGATCCGATTATCTAGTTGGATCCAATGCCTTTTGTTCTGGACCCAACATTTTTGCTTGAGAAGCGGGTTAATGCAGTTGCAAAAAAAGGGCTTTCTTCCAACTCAACCTAGCTCAAAAATATCTCCTTAGTTTGATGCGGATGATCTGGCCACCTGGATCCATGCCACAGTGACTTCAAGAAGAGACCACTATAATGCAGTGTACATTGGTCTCCCCTCGAATTCAATTTGCAAAGCCCAGTTGGTACAAACTTATGACTCCCATTCTGCAGTTACTCCACTGGCTGTCTGGTCTCAGTTTAAAGTATTGGCTATCACATACAAAGTCCTTCATGGCCTTGGACCCTCATGTCTATTAGCCCATCTCTGCCCCTGTGCTCTACCACACCAGGGCTTTCTGCAGGGCTTTCCCTGCATATGGGGGGGGGAGTCAACATTTGCCAGTACATCTGCCTTCTTCATTGTAGCCCTCACCTTGTGGAATGTCCTACCTTAGAAGGTAAGGAAGGCTCACTCTCCTGGCTTTACACAAACTAGGCAACATGGAATTATTCAAGAGGGCTTTTCTATTTAGGCAATAGGGAAGCATAGGGTTGCCAGCTCTGGGTTAGGAAATACCTGGGGATTTTTGGGGGGGAGCCTGGAGAGGGTAGGGTTTGGGGAGGGGTGGGACCTCAGCAGAGTATAATGCCATAGAGTCCAACCTCCAAAGCAATCATTTTCTCCAAGGGAATTGATCTTGGCCATCTGGAGATCAATTGTAACAGTGGGAGATCTCCAGGTGCCACCTGGAGGCTGGCAACCCTAGGGTAGCCCCATACAAAGGTTTCACAAAGATACTTGGATAAAGTATTGGGGGCCATAGACTGTACTACTATGCTGTGGGTTGGATCCTATTGTCTTATTTTGCATTGTTTAATGTGTCATGTGTAATGTGTCACTTATACTTTAGTTCTGGGGTTTATTTTAGACCTGGTTAGACCTAAAAATAGAGATGGGCATGAACTGGTTTATGAGCATAAATTCATGATGATTTTTACCAGTTCTTGGTTCATGTGCCAAAGTTCACAAACTGAAGAGCTGCCACAAACTTCCACAAATTTTAAGGCTGTTCATGGCAGAATGTGAAGAGCAGAAAGCAGGGGGTTAAGTGGCTCTTAGCCATTTAAACCCCTGCTTTCTGCTCTTCAGGAAACCCCCACACACACAGCTGAGTGGCAGGGAACACAAAGGAGGAAGCTTGGAGCCATTTAAACCCCTGCTTTCTGTTCCCCACCGCTCAGATGCTTTTAAAGCAAGGATTTAAATGGCTCCAAGAAACCACACAAGAAAATGTCTCTAGTCTTAGCAAAACTCTTCATGTTTTCCAATAAATTCTTCTAACACATTGCCTAAGGAGGAATCTCTAGATTTTGCTTTAGGTGAAATTTGAGGAAATCCTTTATGAAAAGAAGGTGTAGGATAAAAAGAAGAAGGCCTGTTTTATGGCCATACAACATCTCATCTAAGGAGATAGGTGTTGTTTTATACTCAAGCTCATGATAAGAATAAGTTGGATTCCCCAGTGAACTCCATACTGCAGCTCTTACAGTGACTGTCATCCTGACAACATCTGGAAGGACAGTTAAGTGATTGCAGTTGGAACAGTGAAGTTGGTAACCTTCTCCAGGAAAATGGATGTGTCTAATCTGTGAACCCTCCATTTTCTGTTCTTCACTTTCTGTCCTGAGGCCACGTTCAGAACAAGTCCTTCCAGACTGCAAAATTCTGCTTGACTGCAGGCTTCTTCATCAGAATAAGACAACTGAGAAGATTATGGAAAGGGAAGTGTCATGGTGTCTTGTACTGGACATTCCCCAAGTGAATGTTTATCTTTCAATTAAATGCAGACAGGAAGCACAGAGGTTTCAGTCTGCTCTCAGTGTGGTCAGAACAAGCATAAACTGCTCCTGGTCAGAGGTGGGGATGTTATGACATGGTAAGAAATATGAGGTGGAGCAGGGCCAGTTCCAGATTTCGGGTGGCCCTGGACACAGGGTACCCAGAGCACCCTCCCCCCCTCTGCTCGCCACCTGTACTTTTTCCTCTGCCTCCCTTCCCACCTGCCCACCCACCGACATGCCTGTGCATCCTTCCCAACTTCCTTGTGAGCCCTCTTACCTTCCTATACTCACAGATGCCTGCGCCATCCACATTTCTCTAATGATAATGATGGGTAGAGCATACCATGGGGAACATGCCTGGCAGCAGGGCTTTTTTTGTAGAAAAAGCCCAGCAGGAACTCATTAGCATAATAAGCCATACCCAACAGCAGAAACTCATTAGCATATTGGGCCACACCCCTGATAGTACAGATCATTAGCATATTAGGCCATACCTCCATGTTACCAGCTGTGTTCCCTCTAAGCTGAGTTAGGGTGAGCTAGCTCACAGTTTTTTACCCTCCGGCTCACACATTTTTGTCTTAGCTCACAAAGGATGGCTCTGGAGCAAACTAGTTTATGCAGTAGCTAAATCACTCACTCACAACTTTAATGTCAGTCGCTCACAAAGTAGAATTTTTGCTCCCAAGACTGCACAGCATAGAGGGAACATTGGTTACCAGAAGTGTGGTCATCCAGCCACACCCACCTTTTGCTTCTTATTCTGTTTACCTTGTTTGTTGTCAAAACCCAGGGGTTTTTTTGTAGCAGGGACTCCTTTGCATGTTAGGCCACACACCCCTAATGTAGCCAATTCCAATGAGTTTCTGCTGTTGGGTGTGGCCTGTTATGCTAATGAACTCCTGCTGGGCGTGGCCACCTCAGGAGCCAGCCGGAACTCCATTCCTATATGTTCCTGCCCAAAAATAGCCCTGCCTGGCAGTATGCTTGCAAGTAAGTGGGTGGGGGAGGGTGAGTAGGTGGCAGTAGAAGCATGTGGACAGGTGGGTCGGCAGCAGTGAGACCCACCTCAGAGTATGCTGATGCTGGCCTTGAAGTGCTGGTGGGCCAGGGCTGGGAGCATGAAGCAGTAGCTGCACAACCACAGAGAACACCCCTCGTTACACCTCCACGAGGAGCGCATCAGGATTGTCTTATTTTTTCCAATGAGTGCAAGAATCCAATAATCTTGATGCAACCCTGTTATTTGCAGTGTTTTATCAGTCCATGTATTCATTAATGCACAGGAAGGGGGGCAAGATGCAAGTGCACTAGCACCTTAAAGACCAATGAGATTCCCATGGTATAAGCGTCTGAGAGTTAAAGCTCCCTTCATCAGATATAAGCTTATATCTGACCAAGGCAGCTTTGTTTCTCAAAAGGTTATACTCTGGAAATCTTGTTGGTCTTGGAGGTGTTACTACACTCAAAACTCGCTCTTCTCCTGCAGAGTGCAGACCAACACAGCTACGCACCTGAAACTATTGTATAGGAGGGGCAAACACATAAATGAATGAGGGTTCTAGAAGCTGCAACAAAGCATACAGGTAATTAGTTCTGTACAGCATGCAGAGGTTGCAAATGAATGGCAGAGGGTTGCTTCTGCAATCCAATTCTGCAAGTCCAGATATTCAGAGCTCCAAAATCTAGGTAGAAAAATTCAGCTAAGGAAAGTCTCAGATGAAGCCCTGGTTTCCAGAGGTTGAAATCACAGCCTGTGTGGCATAAACTCATATTTGACCTCTGATTTACATTATGGGTAGCATGGCCGTGAACACTCTTTTCTTCTCAACATAAAACATTTGTGTTATTCTCATATTATACTTTCATAAATCCCATAGAATAGCTTTTCGGAAGATGAATGGCTATGTAGCTTCAGCTGGGATATTAATAGGAGGTTTGCAAACCACAGCCAATGGAAACCCCATCAACCCACATATCAGCTTGCCAATGTTTTTACTCAAAAGCCGCTGCAGCTGGGTGATTGGAGTGCAATTTATTTTCAAAGGCCATCATTTCAGGCAGTTTCAGTTGGCTTTTAGAAGATATTAGTGGTATTGCCCTGCATTAATCATAGTTCTTTCATGACTCACTCTTTCATATTTCTGCTGCTATTTAAGGGTGGGAATGTAGCTTTTGGAATGACATCAGGTATCCTGCCTCAGCCACACAAAGTGGGGGAGAAAATTAACTCAGTATTTAATGTTCAACCTTTCTCTAGGTTTTACTTCCTGTGGTTCAGTGCCCCCCCCATCTTATTGGTTGTTCTGTGGTGATAACTGGAGGAAATTTACAACTCTCTTCTGTTTCAGAATCTGGCTCTTGTTTTGCTGCCTTTCCTTAGGGATGGACAAGGTCTGCCATCCCCAAAGTAAGGCCTAATGCATTTCTCTTCTGGAAATTCCTGTCCTTGCACACACATCGACACATTTGACTAGGTGGGTTGGCAGCAGTGGGTCTGCCCTTTAAAGCTGTCATTTTCTCCAGATGAACTGGTCTTGGTAGACTGGATATTAGTTGTAATACTGTGAGATTTCCAGTCCCTGCTTGGAGGTCGCTAACCCTAAATAGCTCCGATTTCATTACAAAACTACAACCAGAAGTTCAAAGATCACCTACTAGAACTCTAGCCATCAGAGCTGCAAGGATCTGGCTATGTAGAATCGGTTACTGCACAGGCTCAAAAGTTGTAGTGATGCAATAATGCCTTTTTAAAAAGTGACCACCGGAAGCAGGAGGTTAACAAGCAGTCCTATGCCTTCCAACATATTTGAGAAAGCTGTGTAATCATACAAAACAAACACTTAAAAAGTGACCACAGGAAGCAGGAGGTTAACAACCAGTCCTATGCTTTCCAACACATTTGAAAAAGCTGTGTAATCATACAAAACAAACACATCCAAATTCATTCCAACACATCTGAAAAGTTCGGCATATGATCAGCTTGTTGATCAGGTTAAGTGCGCAGACTCTAATCTGGGAGAACTGGGTTTGATTCCCCACTCCTCCACTTGCACCTGCTGGATGACCTTGGGCAAGTTGTAGCTCTGATAAGAGCTGTTCTTGAAAAAGAGCAGTTTCTGTCAGAGCTCTCTCAGCCCCACCTACCTCATGGGGTGTCTGTTGTGGGGAGGGGAAGGGAAAGGAGGTTGTAAGCCGCTCTGAGACTCCCTTGGGTAGTGAAGGGTGGGGTATAAATCCAATCTCCTCTTCGTCTTCCTCCTCTGTGTGTGTGTGTGTGTAAGAGTGAGCAAGAGAGTGAAAAGAAAAAGGAGGAGAAGCAGCAGCAGCAGAAGAAGACGATGACAATGGTGTGGCAGTGGCAGCAACTTGAGAAAGTAGAAAAGTGTGTAAATGTGTTATAGAGGGGGCTTGGCACTTGTCATAGGAAAATGAATGAAACCAAGGGAAAATTCTTTCTTTTAGGGTCCTAATATAGCTAAAGGTGGCATATTTCAATTGTCTGATTTCAACTAGCTTGGGACAAAAATACAGCTATAATTCTCCCATTATCCCATCACAAATGGCATTTCCCGCTATTTGTTACCATTGTGAATAAACCCCGTTTGTGCTTCCTTTTAATAATCATGGTAATTGCATGGGATAACAAATTTCCCAGTGGAAATTATTGTTATTTCTCCCAATAATTATTAATCAGATAGCTTAACACTCAGTGTGAGCACTGAACAGGATGTGGATAAGTTCTTTGGCACTAATTTGCAGGGAGAATGTATACAATCCAAGTAGGGTTGGTGCAACCTGGCTTTTTTAATGTTTCCAAATAAATTGCTATTAAACAAGCACTAGTTTTAAAATTACTCGGGTGGGGGAATTCTATCAGTGACAATCTTTAAAGGCAGGGGCACTCCGGGGAATAAAAGACTCAGCCAGTCACAATGCAAGTGGGAGTCTAATGATAGTCTGATGGTTAAAAAGATTGGTTCCTTTCAAGGTTGCGCCCTTGAGATTTGAAAAGCAAATGCTTATTAACATAATACTAGCATCCGGTGGAGTTTGAGAAAGTTATTTCTTTAACCTGCTTGAGGACTTTGTATACACCCATTCGTAATTCAGCTCCCACATATGTGCTTTGGATACTATGGCAACAAACATAATGAAAGGCAAAATGTCCCCTATACTTAAATCAGGTGTTACACTGAAGTTCTGTGGGTGTAGGTGTCTGCACCCAAATCCAGCTTTGGAGTTTATAGAAACAGGGGCCATAAAGAACTTTCAGGGGGCATTTCTTTTCCACCTCTCCCAAAAATTTCCTCTTTTTCTTTCCCTTCCCTGGAATCTTCCAGACCGACCCCTCTTTTCCTGCTTCCTTCCCACCTATCAGCCAACCTACCTTTATCTGCCCCTCCCTCCAGTCTTTAGCTTTCCCTCCCTCCTTCTTCCTAGCAGCTTCTGCCTGGGAAAACTATGGCTCAGGTGCGTGCTGCTGGCCAGGATGCTGGGTGCAGTTACACAGTGGGGAACCTGCAAGGACTTGTAAGGGCAACTCATATCCAGTC
>NW_015163705.1:133093-140734 GCF_001447785.1 Gekko japonicus | reverse complement strand
CTTCCCCACACTACTTCCTTTTTCCCTCCTCCTGGCAACCCCCATATCCTCACCTTTCACTACAACCGTCTCTACTTGCTACACACCAAAGA
This sequence comes from Gekko japonicus, assembly GCF_001447785.1. Lineage (NCBI taxonomy): Eukaryota > Metazoa > Chordata > Lepidosauria > Squamata > Gekkonidae > Gekko > Gekko japonicus. The sequence continues at coordinate 140,642 of NW_015163705.1, read as the reverse complement.
ACCTACATTTTATCTTTTATTTCTTAGCTTCATTTATACATCACCTCTCTTCACAACAGGGGACCAAAGCAGCTTGCATCATTCTGCCCTTCTCTATTTTATATTCACAACATCCCTGTGAGGTTTTTTAGGCTGAAACTGTGTGACTGAATCAGGTTTACTCTTTGAGCTTACACTGCAGATCTGAATATGTGTTGTTTCCCATATTAAAGTCTGACATTTTAAGCACTATATACCACACAGGCTTTCATGGGGTGGCTGCTCTTGAATAGTAAGAAGGAGCCAGTCTTGGGTAAGTCATGCAGTTTGCATGGCATCACGTAGCCTAGTGGTTACTCCCAGTCTTGGCCCCAAAGAGTCTTCTATTAAAGGCTAAAACAGCCCTGGAAAGGCCCCTGCCCCCTTCCTCTGCCTTTTCTTAATAGAAACCAAGCCTTGAAGGCTGGCAATACTGCTGCAGTTGCTTAGCACTGGCCACTGAGGACATTTATTACTTAAAAATACAGTTGTTGCTTCTATTATGAAGGGGGTAATAAAATATGCAGTTTTTTTAAAAAAATAGATTTCAGCTTTTTCTGCAAACCTAGGCCATTCTTCAGGTTTGTAGAAGGATCTGTCTTGTCTGTTCATGGCTGCTTAGTGTAGTTAAGAGCAGTAGTAGTGTAGGTTAAGAGCAGTAGACTTTAACGTGGAGAACTGGATTTGATTCCCCTCTTCTCCACATGCAGCCAGCTGGGTGACCTTGGATCAGCCACAGTTCTCTCAGAGCTGTTCCGTCAAGAGCAGTTCTCTCAGAGCTCTCTCAGCCCCACCTACCTCACAGTTTGTTCGTTGTGGGGAGAGGAAGGGAAGGAGATTGTAAGCCACTCTGAGACTCCCAGTGAAGGGTGGAGTATAAACACAACTCTTTTTCTTCTTCCTCCAAACCTGGATGTAAGTATATAGAGATTTGGCCACACTGAGAATTAGATGAATTATTTAATACAATTGATCTCCAGAGTACAGAAATCAGTTCTGCTAGAGGAAATGGTTTTTTGGAAAGTAGACTCTATACTAGCAGAGGCATTAACCTCATTTGTTACAAGGGCCAGATCTGACATAAATGTCATTTTGTTGGGCCAGGGCATGTGTGCTATAAAATATATCATGAAATACCAGAAATATAAACTTTATAAAGGTGATTTCAGATGGTGAATGGCAATAGCATGTGAATGATAATGGCAGACTTGATTGCATTAGGTTTGATATGCAGAGGGATAGTAGGCATGGAGATACCAGCATTGTTATGAGACAGGAAACCTAGGACTCAATTTAGGCCAGGAAGATTCAGTCCAGGAGGATGAAAAAAGTTAATGGACATAAGTCTGTCATTAGAAACCATAACATTCAAAAACTAGTTGGAGAACATTTTAACCTTCCTGGAGATTCAGTTGTTGACCTAAGAGTAGCAGTTAGGACTCAATTTAGGCCAGGAAGATTCAGTCCAGGAGGATGAAAAAAGTTAATGGACATAAGTCTGTCATTAGAAACCATAACATTCAAAAACTAGTTGGAGAACATTTTAACCTTCCTGGAGATTCAGTTGTTGACCTAAGAGTAGCAGTTCTCTTACAAAGGAATTTCAAAGGGAGATTAGAAAGAGAGACTGCTGAATTGCAACTGATAATGAAGCTCAAGACAATGTATACTCCTGGACTGAATTGAGACCTAGGTTTCCCGTCTCATTACCAGTGTCTGCTATTGTCATTAGCATCTGAAATCATTCCACTCTCCAAGATAAAAGGACTGATGGACTCACATTCTAGCTGTATTTGAAGAAGGGAGCAGTGACTCACAAAAGCTCATACCCTGCCATAATGTTTTGTTAGTCTTTAAGGTTCTACTGGACCTTGCTCCTTTCCACTAATAAAGATTGCAAGCTGTGCTGTTAGGTCCCCCCCCCCCATCTGTTAGAACTGGAGTGGGGGATCTCTCCAAGTGAAAAAATGTGTTGATTTCAGACTGGGCAAAATCCACTCAGTGCTAGTGATGATAATGAAACTAAAAAGCAGGGGGTCTATCAAAGTCAGTGTCATCTATTTTTTTTCTTTTTTTAGGAATTTGAAATAAAAGTTGCAGAAGATGCAAGCAATGTTAATTTTAAATGGAGATGCCAGGGACTGAGCCTTGAACACAGGAACACATGAAGCTGCCTTATATTAAATCCAACCATTGTTCCTTCAAGGCCAGTACTATGTGCTCAGACTGGCAGTACCTCTCCAGGATCTCAAGTGGAGGTCTTTCACATCATCTAACATTTAATCCTTTCATCTGAAAACGCTGGGGAATGAACTTGAGACCTTCTGCATTCTAAGTAGATGCTCTACCACCGTGCCACTCACTTCCCCATGACCTCCTGCTTGACAAGCAGCAGTTCTACAGCTGAGGAATAGCCCCTCCCCTGAGATCTGTGATTACGAGCCTTTGAGGGCTTTACTTTTTTTTTTTTAATTAACAGCTCCAAGGAGTTGTTGGGGGGACAGACCAAAACAAAACTGAAAAGAGAGTTCTTGTTAAAGGAGACAAGAGTTATTTACAAAATCATAATTAGAACCAGAGGCAGGGAATACCTTCTTTTCTCTTATGTGAAACTGGAGGCTATTGAATCATTGCAACCCTGTGAATGATCCTTCCCTGGTCTTCAAAACAGTTTGCCGCTTTGCTCAAAACAACTCTCTGAGAGACAGTAATGATGGATCTTTCCCATCACATGTGGTTTGACCCTCAGTTTGAAAAGACAAGCAGGCTCAGGGAGGGTAACAACATTTCAGTAATACAAAAAATATATTTTAAAAAATAATAATTTAAAAACACCATAGTATACATTAAAATGGTGATCACAACCCAAGGACAGAAATTGGCTGGCGGTGAGAGGTTCCCTGGCCCATTGGTAATAGATGAATAATAGCCAGCAGTTTTTAGATGGGTGACAGAAACCTCAGGGAGGCCATACATGGATGCCCACTGCCTCAGATGAAGGCCCTGCAGAATTGAAAAAGATTCTGCAGGTCCCTGATCTCAATGGGAAGCATGTTCCACCAGGCAGAGGTCAGGGACCACCAGGAGATGTTGACCCATCTCCTGCTCTTTGGGGTGTATATGGGAAGAGATGGTCTATCAGATATGTTGGTCCCAGGCCGTGTAAACTAAAGCTTTGTTGTGCCATTTGTCTTATACAACAGGAGGAGGAGGATTTATACCCTACCCTTCACTCGGAATCTTAAAGTGGCTTACAATCTTCTTCCCTTCCTCTCCCCACAACAGACACCCCATGAGTTAGGTGGGCTGAGAGAGCTCTGAGAGAACTGCTCTTGAGAGAACATTTCAGAAAGAACTGTGACTGATCCAAGGTCACCCAGCTGTCTTCTTGTGGAGGACTGGGGAATCAAACCTGGTTCTCCAAATTAGAGTCCTCTGCTCCCAACCACTACACCAAACCAATCAACCAACCAACTTTTCTGCTTGGGAAAAAAGAAGAAAGGTCCACCAAACACTCTGTCCTGGGAATCCTGGGACCTGCACTGACAAAAACCATAGGGGAAGAGTGTAGTAAGTAATGGAAGTGGGTGAGACTGAGTAAAAAAACTGGCTGGATCCAACCTACTCTTAAAAAAAACACACCTTATTTTTAGTTTAAAAAATCTTCTTATACAAGCCACCTGTATTTATTAAATGAATGGACTGAAAAAAGAAGAAATTGTGAGGTAACTGCGCTAGAAAATATTTAAATAACGATCACAAAATTTATACAAAAATGTGTACAAAAAATCTGCATATATAAATGCACAAAGGCAGTTGAAAATGGTGAAATTGACGATGATCTCCGGAATGTTCTACTGTTTCGATACTATTCTTCTTCCAAATGTGGATGAAAGCAGCTACTCTTGGTCAGTTATTTCAACAGGTACGTATCAACAATTTCATTAATTTTCACCAATGTATCATAACATCGTTGCAAGAGATTCTCTGAAAGAATGTTCCTATGGCAAAGTGCTTGTATAATGCCTTATCGAAATGGTAGAACATTCCGGAGATCATCGTCAATTTCACCCTTTTTAACTGCCTTTGTGCATTTATATATGCAGATTTTTTGTACACATTTTTGTATAAATTTTGTGATCGTAATCTCACAGTTTCTTCTTTTTTCGGTCTGTTCTGTGACTGTGACCATCATTTTTGAGCCACATTCCATTGATTAAATGAATGGCCATGACAAAATGACCTAGAAATATGTTTAGCAAGCAACTGATTTTTTTGTGCGCACAATTACGGTTGCCAAGCTGGAGATATCCTGGAATTACTACTAATCTTCAGACTATAGCTTTCATTTGCCCTTGAGATAGTGGACGCTTTAGATGGTAGGCTCCATAGCATTATACCCACCTGAGGTCCTTCCCCAGGCTCCACCCCCAAATCTCCAGGTATTCCCCTTCCAGGAGATGGCAGCCTTATGTGTAGTGTTCAAGAAAGAGGCACTGAAGGTGTAGCATTGGTATAACCCAGTCTTTGCAGTGGTTAGAGTCTTAGGCTACCAGGCCCGTAGCTACAGTGGGGCATTTGGGGGCCTGGTCCCCTGACTTCCTGCCAAGGCCCCCTGACTTCCATGCAGCCCCCAGGCCCCCCAGCTCTCTGGGCCACCTGGAGGACTCCCCACTGCCGCCCCTTCCCCAAGCGCAGCTTGCTTCCCCATATAGGCAAGCAGACTGTGAATGCTGCAAAAGTGAGATTTAATTTTTTTATTTTATTTTTTATTTCATGATGTCAATGCCCCCCGATATATTTAAAGCCCTCCAAATTACAAAATCCTGGCTATGGAACTGCAGGCTACCAGTTTAACCCTAAATTTAACACTAAACAGTTATAGCCTTCTAAACCAACTGACTTCACTGGACATAGAAAAGTGCTGGAAGAGGGATTGTTGTGCAAGATTTCACAGATCCCTGAGTAAATCCCCACCTCCATCTCTGTCTCTGCCTAACCGTACTTACAAGGTTGTTGTGGAGATCAAATGGAGAATGCCCCTTGGAGCGACAGTAAGCTACTAATGGGATTGGTGGGGCGCATTGGCATATTAATGATTCTTCTTGAAATATGTGAACCTAGCTGAGAAATTCTGCTTCTCTTATCAAAACGACTTAGGCCTCCTTTTAAAGTGTCACCTAAGGAGAAAGCCCCAAATTCACTTGGAATTTCACTTCCGGGAAATCCATTGTGGATTGTGCTACAGCCCATGTACACATTCCATTGAGAAATTTGCCTAGTTATGCTCCAAACCTTTCCTTTCTAAATCCCTCAAATATACCTCTTCAGGAAGGACATTTAAAGTTGCTTTCCAAGTTAATTAATCTGATGTGAGAGTTTGCTTGCAGGTCACTTTCTACGTTCTAATATGTATTCTCCCTCCCACCTTTTCGGGATTCTCCCCTGCATTTTAGTGGTGGTACCAATTTTCTTTTTTCTGTACTTCCCTTTGCTAATTACACTGAAGTGCATTATGTAGCTTAGTGGATTTCTGTTTTGCTTCTATGCCACCTAGAAGGGGGAAAAATTGTTTTAGTTGTGTGTGTTTTTAATGCATTATTGTCCCTCGACTTCTCAAGGCTTTTCAAGTTTCCATCTAACCAGTGTCTTAGTGCTGCAGCTAGAAATAGACTGACCTTGCCAATCTCCTTTCTTGTCTTGGATAATGTATGACACCATTTAACCTTCACTTACCGTGCATCTTTGAAAATCACTGTAGGAGGGTTATCTGGGACTCTTACTTCCACCCCTTGAATTTTTTGCCATTTAAGGATCAAACACACTGTATGAACTGGAGCAAATGGAAAACGTATCTCTTTGGTGAATCCCATGTTTGACGAAAAGGAGACGGAAGAAAGCTGTACCGCAAGAAGATTTCTAAGCAGTCTACAGATACATATTCCATTTGCTGTTAGTACTGTGATTCCAGAACTGCATTCTAATGAGCAGGTAGCATCAGCAGGGGGCCTCAGGATAGAGCACCATGAAATGGCCTTCGCATTCATTCACTTGCTATCGAGGAGGTTTTCTACCTTGGGGTGAAGTTTGACTAGTTTTTCATAACTTGTCAATCCCTATTTTGAATTTAGAATAGGTATCGGGAGTTCCTGTGCCCCCTCTTATCCTTCCATCCTATTTTCATTGACTGTCCCCAGATTAGGGTTGCCAACCTCCAGGTGGTACCTGGGGATCTCCCGCTATTATACCTAATCTCCAGACGATCAAGATCAGTTCCCCCGGAGAAAATGGCTGCTTTGGATAATGGACTCTATAGCATTTTACCCTGCTGAGGTCCCTCCCTGCCCCAAATCCCGCCCACTCCCAAAATCTCCAGGTATTTCCCAACCCAGAGCTGGCAACCCTACCCCAGATACTGGAAGGCTTTTCTTTTGGATAGGGTAAATGCTTTCCCCTCTGCTGTTTTGGTGGATAAATCCCAAGAGTTCTCTTCCTCCCTCTCTCCTCCCCCCCCCCCAAACAAAGCTATTTATTATGTGCATGTGGTTCTGGGGCAATTGCAACTCATTCTCATATTTTCTTTGACTGGGTGTTGGTTACCTCCTTTTTAGAGATCTGTGGATAAAACTGGTGACAGTTTCTGATCCTTCCCATTTCTATGTATTCTGTGCTAGTTGATCCTGATCCCGGTATTGCTTTGGCTGTGGCCAAATTTCTGGCATCAGTGGCTTCTGTATGGGAATGGAAATAGAGGGTGATACTTGTAAAACAGGTTTTGTCCAAGACAGCTGGGTCATCAGATTGTTAAGTACAGTTTAAAGGATTAGGGATTCCTTTCCTATTCCCAAATGCCCAGTATGCATTACCTGTGACCTACTGAACCAAACACAATCACTAATCATATATGGTGGCCTATGAGGGACTCAAAAAATCTATTTTTGCAATCTTTCTGGGATTGCAAACATGGAATAAAGCACATGGTAGTGACTTTAAAGGACTTAGAAGGGTATACCTCTGCTTGGGATTGCACTGTAAACCCCACATTTACTTCCCAGAGGCTGGATTATACGGCTTCCTTCTGTTAGTGTGGAGACTTGCCCCAGGAAAAAAAAATCTCTCCAGAGCAAGACTCTTCACTAAATGAAAGAGAGTTCTACGATTCAACCCCATACCCTGGTGACTTGGCATAAAAAAAAAAAAAATCATGCAGATGGTAACTTTAAGAAAGCCGATGGTTCATATGCTTGCTGACTCTGACCAAATCTTAAGGCACAGTCACACTACATATAGAATCATAGACAGGGCTGGCCCTATCACTAGGCCAGCTAGTCTCTGGCCTAGGGCGGAGCTCCAAACAGGGCGCCAACTGCCCTGCCACCCGCCACCCCTCCAAAATCCCAAACCTTCCCAGCCCAAAGCCGCTGCTACTCATCTCGCGGCTTTGGTCCCCTGGCTGCTGCGCCCATCGCTGATTCGCTGCTGCTGCCCTCTGAGCCAGCTGGGGGGATGGCGGGGGCGGTGGAAGCAGCGG
>NW_015163705.1:111214-132132 GCF_001447785.1 Gekko japonicus | reverse complement strand
GGCAAGTGTTTGTCCAGCTGCTGCTTAAAGATTGCCAGTGAGGGGGAGCTCACCACTTCCTTAGGCAGCTGGTTCCACTGTTGAACAACTCTTACTCTAAAGACGTTTTTCCTAATATCCAGCCAGTACCTTCCTACTCTCAATTTAAACCCATGATTGTGAGTCCAATGACCCTCTGCTGCCAACGAGAACAGCTCCCTGCCCTCCTCTAAGTGACAACCCTTCAGACACTTAAAGAGAGCCATCATGTCTCCCCCTCAGCCTCCTCTTCTCCAGACTAATGCATGGCTCCAGTTTGGTGTAGTGGTTAAGTGCGTGGACTCTTATCTGGGAGAACCGGGTTTGATTCCCCACTCCTCCACTTGCACCTGCTGATGTGACCTTGGGTCAGTCACAGGCTCTGGCACAGCTGTCCTTGAAAAAGAGCAGTTTGTGTCAGAGTTCTCTCAGCCCCACCCACCTCACAGGGTGTCTGTTGTGGGGAGGGGAAGGGAGAGGAGTTTGTAAGCCGCTCTGAGACTCCAAGTGAAGGGCGGGGTATAAATCCAATCTCCTCCTCCTCCTCTAATGATTTGGCTAATTTCCAAAGCGAAACTAATGCAACAGAAATCCTCCATTTTCAATCTGATTTTTAATACAGTGGATTGTTCCAAAATGGCTTGTTGCAGCTCTCATTTCCCTCAGCCCCCCCCCCATTCCATGATAAAAATAATGTGCATGTGAGTATTGACAAAACTCTACCAAATAAAGCGATGCGATAACACATATAGTTATATCCCAAGATTTCTTTGTTGTGGTGTTCTACCAGTTGACAGAAGCACACGCCTTTTGAGACGAACTCTGGTACAATCACTCCGAGGTTGTTTCCTTGGGGGGAGGGCCATAAAAATCCATATCCATGTCCACATCTCTAGCATGGGGGAGGGCATATGAATTGATGGGACTAGATGTTTCTGTACATGGCACGTGCAACAATTCTAGAATTAATCTCAGAGCGAGGAAGAGAGAACCACAACACAGAGAGAAATTCTGTAACAGAGCAGTGGAATGGACAAGATCTCCTCTTCTCAGTAACCCATAGGGGATATTTGTCATGTGCTCTGCTCCTCCCATGCATTTCAGACATGGGCACATTACCCACCAATAGGAGGGGATCACATCAAAGAAATGGCTCCCACACTGAAAAGGTAAAAAAAAATATGGAAGGTTTTGAGGCACAGTTGCTTTCATTGGGGCATATGCCATAAACATTAGTGTGTCATATCCAACAAGAACAAAGTTTGAGTCCAGTGGCACCTTTAAGACCAACAAAGTTCTATTCAAGGTCTGAGTTTTCGTGCACAGCTACCCACCTGGATCTATATGCAACAAGAGAAAGGGAGTCTGGTTCCTCTGCCATGATAACTCCCCCCCCACACACACACCCTTTGAGGAATTCTTTGTTTCTTTGGATGAAATCTGCAGAGATGCCTCTAGATGGTGCTGATACCACAGCAATCGGAGTATGGCAGAAGACTGCAGCATGAGCATCGCCTGTGTACTAATTTATCTAAGAAGCTGTGGCGAATTATTGAAGCTGTCCTGCAGAGCTGTACTTAAACAGATCCAGTCTGATACCCCCCCCCCCCGGTAACTACAGTGGAACAAATAAGGAGGAACTGAAATTACATAGAAAGACACAAAATGGATGCCTCAGTACAACACTCTTGACTTTTTAAACATTCAGCTTCAGTTATTCGCAAGTTGCAACTTGAGTGTCCAACACGTATCACAGTCTCCCTCTCATTCATCCCAACAAACAATTGGGAGGGATGTCACTGACATCACTATTGTGTCCACTATAGGGCTCTCTTTGTAGCAGGAACTCCTTAGCATATCAGGCGACACACCCCTAATGTAGCCAATCCTCCAAGAGCTTACAGAGCTCTTCTTACAGGGGCTACTGTAAGCTCTTGGAGGATTGGCTACATTAGGGGTGTGTCGCCTAATATGCAAAGGAGTTCCTGCTACAAAAAGAGCCGGGCGGCTCTCTTGTTGTCACTTTTGGTTGTACCCGGAAGTGATGTCACAATGAAGTATGAATTCCCTGATCTCTATGGTGAACACCACAGAGAGCTGGGGAAATCCTAGAGCAGGGGTGTCAAACATGTGGCCCGTGGGCCAGAACCGGCCCATCCAGGGCTCTTATCCGACCCATGAGCAACTGGCCATTACCTTTATTACCAGATGACTGAGGCTGTGCATTATGTCCCTGTATAGTGTCCCAGTGCTAATGACCAATGGGTGGTGGAAGTGGGAGGGTGGGCATCAGGGAGATACTTCAAGAGCTCACAAGGTAGAATTTTTGCTCACAAGACTCCACAGCTTCGAGAGAGCATTGGCAGCACTTACATACATGTACAGAAAAAAAAATTGAGGATGACCGATGGTGATATCAAAACTCTTAGATGTATGGACACACATCTGGACTAGCGTGTTGTCTCACTTCCTGGGATATAGCGAGCGTCTCATTGGCCATCTGACCTCTGTATAGACTGGTATAGAACTTACGCACAGCCACAAACACCCAAACTTTCTTGGTAGATAACTTGGATTGGGTCTCCAGGAATTTCCTGGAGAAGTTGGTATAACAGGATGACCAATGGTGATATCAAAAACTCTTAGATGTATGGACACATATCATCCAGTGACAAGTCCAGCATTCTATCCAGTATGCTGCAGCTGTCTTTATAGGATCTAACATCCTATGCATACCTGAATAAAATGGTAACTAGCTTTGATGAGCATTTATCTACATAGAACTGGGAGAAAAAGTCTAGACTGGGAGATGCAGGTTCACTTTGTAGTCCTGGGGGACAGCTGATGAGAATCCCACTGCTCTCCTGCTACCTTGCATTTCTCATCAGGCTGGGAAGTTTGTTACATTCCTCTCATCACTTGGCAAGGACAACAAAGATGACCAGATGACCAGGCATGTAGCTGAGCTGAAAAAGACTGTCTAGAGCAGTTTTCACTTCTGTTATTTCAGCAGTGCCTCTGGCTTACTTATGTATTCCCTTCAAATTTCTTGTTCAAGTTTTGGACACGAGGGAGTATAAAATGTCCTGGGCCTCGGTAGCAATGTTCCCTCTAAGCTATGGAGTCTTGTGAGCAAAAATTCTACTTTGTGAGCTGCCGGCATTAAAGTTGTGAGCCAGCAATTTGGCTACTGCATAAGTTAGTTTGCTCTGGAGCCATCCTTCCTGAGCGAAGACAAAAATGTGTGAGCCGGAGGCTAAAAAACAGTGAGCTAGCTCACACTAACTCAGCTTAGAGGGAACACTGCTCGGTAGTTTAGGGGAGGGGGAGTGAGGCGATCCCTCTGTCCTGTTTTGCCTTCCCCCAGCAGGGTGTCTGTAATCTCAGGCTTCAAGAACAGCTAAAGGTCTCTCTAGGCATCCATAATCACTTGTTTTAACTTTTTGCTTTGAAATCAGAGCAAGTGCGTTCCTGTAGCAAAATTGGATTTCTAGAGATGCCTTCCCTCTCACTACTAAAAACTACTGAATTCCCTCTCCTGTTTGTGTATGTGCTCTCTGTCTTCTTTAAAGGTGTGCATTTGGGTGGGGGGAGATGAGAGAATCTTCTCTAATATGATCCACTTTTATTTCCTTCTTTTTAAATATGTGGTGAGCTTTTTTTTAAAAAAAATACATTTAGTGATTCCAGTTCATTTGCCACTTTCACAGCATGTTTTGCATTTGTACCATGTTTTTACACCATGTTTTGCATTTATCAATGCATAAGCAAGCACTGTTTCTTTGATGGTTTTATTTTTATTAAAAGTATAGTTTGGGGGAAGATAACTACAATTTTGTCTTGAGCGCAGGGAGCTCTCATGTCAAAACTGGGATTTTCAGATTAAAAATAATAATAACTTGCTCACAAAATTCAGCAGTCTCCCTAGACACTAATGACAGCTCAGAGCAAAAGCCTACAAAAGCCTCCCCAGACTGACTTTTAACTTTCCAGGGAACTCTGCTGTCCCTGAGGTAGTCCATAGGCATTAGCTTAGAGTAGCTCTCAAGTGTTGAGAGCGAGAGAGATTTGTCATCCCTAAATTTGGCAAAAGAAGCTCAGTGAAGCTCTCTCTCCCAACTACACTCAAAGTTTAAACAGAGACTATTTATATATTCTCTGAAATCTCTACCCACCAGCACGTGACTATAGTCAGGGTTTGGGAAGGAGCTGTTTTTATTTGTATCAGCTACTGGGAGAAAGCATGGGAATGTCCCTGGTTGACTGTGTAAAGTACTGTGTAAAGCTTCAATACATCAGGGCACGGACAACGGCATAAGAAACACGCATTTACTCAGTACCTTACACTACAAAAAACAAAGACAAATGGCCAAGTGGCCAACTATATACATATCCAAGGGAACATCCCTGGATCCCATTGGGGGGTTTGAATCTCCCGCCAAGGTTTCTATTGGTTCCCCTAGTGGACCTTAGGAACCTAGCTTCTATTGTTCTTTAGGAATCAAGCTCTGCTCGCCTGGCCACTGCCTAGTGGCGGTTCCCAGGCCACAACAGCCTGGACTCAGTTCTTTCTTGGTCCAGGTTATCAGGCCACTGACTATTTGCAAGGCTTTGTTTTGGGAAGACTGTAGTTTCAGTGTCTGGAACTGTTCTCTCCAGGGACGGTCTTAGTGATTCCGTGCCCTGGGCCAAATTTGAGGGTCACCTTAACCCTGGCCCCGCCCCACCCAACAGTGGGAGGGAGAAAGAGCCAGGCTCCCCAGTCTGATTGACTAGTCAGCCAAGTTGGGGGAGCGGGCGCTGGGCAGGGAACCCTTTCTTGCAGGCATGGGTTACCAACCTCCAGGTCAGGCCTGGAGCTCTCCCAGCATGACAGCTGATCTCCAGACTACAGAGTTCCGCTGGAGGAGATGGCCGCTTTGGAGGGTAGAATCCAGGGCAGCCTATCCCACCAATGTCCCTCCCCAGCCCCTGCCCTCCCCAGGCTCCACCTCCAATTCTGCAGGGATTGCTCAACCCAGAACTGGCAACCTTAGGGCAGGCACCTCCTCTACGTGGCTTTTTCCAGTCAGGGGTTTGACCTGGCTGGTGCCCACTCCCTCCCAATGTGGCACAGGGCTTGGCCAGGCAGGTGCCTGCTCCCCACGGGGCTCGGGCTGCCAGCTCAATCCCCACCACCACCGTAAATCTGATCTGCCACATCCGTCTTCCCCAGGAAGCATGGGGGACCACCAGCTGCTGCTTGAGTGAAGCTGCCTCCACTGCAGCTCCATGTCCAGGGGAGGGCTTCATAGCCATGGTAAGATGGAGCCAGCTGGCTGCCAGGCAGTGCCCCTCCCCCACGTGGAGGGCCCTGTGTGGGGCTCAGGGCAGCTGCCCTGGATGCCCTGTTCCTACGGATGCCCTGAATATCACTTCAGTCAATCCAGAGACCTGGGCATAACATCCCAAGCAATACTCTATGTGTTGCGTGCTGAAGTCCCTTGCTTACGCATGGGCAGGCGCCTGAGGTCTGCAAAAGCAATTGGGTGCATTACTAAAGGAATTACAGTTCTGAAATCTTCTTTCTGGAGGGACAAGAAGAAATAAAAGTGAATCCTGAAAATGCTGCCATTTCTCAGAAGCTGGGATTCACTAAGCCAAAAGGTTACCGAGCTTTATCCTTCTTTTCTTTTGTCGTATTTGTTCATCTCCAACATAACTTCCAATTACCTTCCAATTTCTCCTGCAGAATGAAAGCAGCTTCTGAGATGAGCAGGCTGATCCCCCCCCCCAAGTCTCTTTGACACCCACATGTCAGTATTCTCCCCAGGAAGTTACCATTTTAACCATGATTTCAGCAATAAAAGCAATTTCCTGCCTCCGTCAAGCCCCTTGGGGGAAACGCTTCTTAGGAAACATTTTTTAACATTATTAAATGCTTTGTTTGGGTGATGTGCTTCCTAGCAGAACACACATATTTACTTATTTAGATTTATTGCCCTGTAAGACTCGTGTCTACAGCTATAATCTACAATGCAATCCACAATCTCATTAAACTGGAAACATTTTTTTCCCCTATTATGCTTCAATTAGATATGCTGAAAATTGCAGCCTTGGTTCCATTCCCATATGGATTGGTCAGTGATGCTACCAAGAATCAATTGAATATCTTTTTTTCTAATTTTTCCACAGGTAGTACAGATATTATTATTGCGCTTGTAAAAGACTCCCCAGACTCATCCATGCTGCAGTTTCCCCCTGTGGCTAATTTTGTACGGCACTGCTTGTAGTGGGTATCTACACTTCCCCCCTGATTTATACACACTTCCTGCCAATCTATGGTGGAAAGTTACAAGGGACCCCCTCATGGTGTATACCTCACTTTTCTCCCCAATGGGGACATGAAACAGCTTATAGCATCATTCTCTCCTCCCTCATTTTATCCTCACAACAATAACCCTGTGATGTAGGTTAGACCGAGAGAGAAAGTGACTGGCCCAAAGTCACCAACCCACCTTCTGTGACCAAGTGGGGGTTAGAATCTGGGTTTTCTGAACCCCAAGCTGACACTCTAGCCGGTACATCTCGCTGGCTCTCCCCTGATGGCTCCTCCTTACGATACACCATTCTGGCTTACTGCAGCTAGCTAGCCTACTAACAATTGTCTGGAACTGTCCTCATGGGGGATTGGTGACTCATGAGGGGTCGGGTTAGGATGAGAAGAGGAAGAACTTCTCTTTCAAAGGATTAGTAGCTCATTGTTCTCTAGGTTGTTCACACCTCCTGGCAAAAAAAGGAGCAAGGAAGAAAATGGAAATGGCTGCTTATCCCAGTACCAGTGGTTGTAAATGAAGATCATACACTCTGTGAGTCTTGAGTTGAGGCTCTGTGGGACTTGGGCTACATTAATGATGATGATGATGATGATGATGATGATGATGATGATGATGATGATATGATGATGATGATGATGCTTCTTTCAATTTATTAATCGCTTTCTCCAGTGGGCTCAAAGTGATTTACAGTTACATATTATAGACAGGGGAATAACAATGTTCATAGGGGATAGGGAAGACAACATATATTCATTTTAATTGCACACACCGTCACTGCACGGTGTAAACATCTTCTAGCTTGGCTCAGTCATTTTCCTAACGGCTGCTTTGTCGACCAGGCTTCAGGACCCGTATGTCAAATCGCCACACTGCCACCGCCTGGCCAGAAACATCCACTGCAGGGATTTTTGTTCCAGGCATTAGCCCAAACACAAGCGATAGGGGATGGAAAGATTCTCTCTTCCCCCGTCTCTAAGTCCTACAAGGGCCACATAAATATAATATTGATTGTGATGACAAGACACTTTCCTGTTCGGAATGTGTCTCCTATAGTTATCTTGGTATGCCCCACTCCACTGGTAATACCTCCCGAGATCAGTGCAGTTCATTTATGGCTCCACCCACCCCACCCCGAGTGTGTGTGTGAGAGAGGGGGGGCATCATTGTTCTTCATCTACAAGGCAAAGATAACAATGGAGGCTGTGAGTCTTCATAGCATCTCTCCTTCAGCTAGATCTGAGTCCAGTAGCACCTTAGAGATCAACAAGTCCCTCCCCCCCCAAGGTATAAACTTTCCAGAGTCAAAGCTCCCTTTGTCCGGTCTCCTGGCCTCCTGCCAATTCCCTTTGATTCCCCTCCCCACCCCCATGCTTTGGGCACCAGCAGGAAGAATTGGGAGTAAATACCTGGCGCGCCAATGTCATGCAGGTGTACCTACATCTCTTCTGGTTTAAGTCAGAACTGACATGGGGAATTCTAGCATTCTGCAGAAAACTATATGGCAAAACCATAAAGCTTCTGTGAAATGGTAGAAAGCCCCCTGTGTTGCTTCTAGTTTAAACAGGAAGTGACGTAGGCATGCTGGTGCGATGTCAATAAACCGGGCCCCACCTCTCAATTGCTCCCGGGGCTTGCTTTGCAGTCCTAGCCAAGAACCTCCACTGATACAGGCAAGGAATTATTGTTGGTGATTCTTGTTTGAACTCCTTCCAAATAAGAACAGCGTAACTGTTGGGCTGGAGAGACCTAGGTGTTTCCCAGACTGCAGCTGCCTTTTCAGGTTTTCGTGGGTGTCATGGCAGTTCCTATGATTGTACTATTGGTGCAATCAGTTCACACTTACATTTCCCCCCTTTCCCCCATCACAGTCCTGTCTGTTCACCTTCACATTGAGAATTGATTTTCGGGGGGGCGGGGGTCCGGGGTTTGTAGGGGGTTTTGTACATGTGCTGAAGTGTTGCAGCATTTCAGTATCCCCAAGGGGCCTGCACAATCCCCATTAAAATACATTCCCCACCCATCTCACACCATCATGCTTCCAGGACGACCCCAGTAACAACAGGGAATAAAAACAAAACGTTAAGGGAATCTGGTTCATTTCAATTTATTATTACAGTACTTATTATTGTTACAGTCATACAAAAAAAAGTACACCTTTGCAAAGGGAACATGGAAAATGCCCTAGTTTCAAATCCTTACACTGCCATAAAGCTCACTGGATGAACTTGGGCTGGATGGAGCACCGGTCTGATCCAGCAGGGGTCTTCTTATGTCTCTCATTCTAACATAACTTACAAGATTGTTGTGAGAATATAATGGAAGGGAAAACGATATAAGCCTGCCTACAATCTTTGGTGCGGTGGCTCAAGTGGTTAAGACGCTGAACTGCAGATCGGAAGGTCAGTAGTTCAGCAGTTCAAGACCTGAGTGCTGCATGACGGAGTGAACTCCCGTCTCTGGCCCCAGCTCCTGCCAACCTAGCAGTTCGAAAGCAAGAAATTGCAAGTAGATAAATAGGTACTGCTTCGGTGGGAAGGTAACAGTGTTCCATGCACCTCGCTGGCCACATGACCATGGAAATGTCTTTGGACAGCGCTGGCTCGTCAGCTTGGAAACGGAGATGAGCACCACATCCCTAGAGTCGGATTCGACTGGCTTTCGAGCAAGGGAAACCTTTACCTTTACCTTTTACAATCTTTGGGGGAAGGCTCCACTTTTTGAAAAAAATTAGTTTGCAACAATGATTGTAAATCATTATCTTATTATTTGTGTGTTGTGCATTAAAAATGCTATGTGAATACACTTTTAAGTACACCTTTGCAAAGGGAACATGGAAAATGCCCTAGTTTCAAATCCTTACACTGGAGCACTGGTCTGATCCAGCAGGGATCTTCTTATGTCTCTCATCCTAACATAATTTACAAGATTGTTGTGAGAATATAATGGAAGGGGAAACGATATAAGCCTGCCTACAATCTTTGGGGGAAGGCTCTGCCTTTCAAAAAAAGCAGTTTGCAACAATGATTGTAAATCATTATCTTATTAGTACACATCCCGGAAAATCTACAGCAACTAATGAACTCCGGCCGTGAAAGCCTTCGACAACACATTATCTTATTTTTTGTGTGTTGTGCATTAAAAATGCTATGTGAATACACCTTGATATATAGGTATAAATATAACAGGTGGGTAGCTGTTAGTCTGTCTGTAGCAGTAAAAAAGAGCAAGAGTCCAGTAGAACTTTAAAGACTCACAAAAATTTGTGGCAGGGTGTGAGCCCTCGTGAGTCACTGCTCAAGTGCTACTGGACTCTTGCTCTTTTATATCTTTATTTTGAAACACAGTTTTCTAATCTGAAGTCTTTGCTATGGAGGGCCACCACAAGCCCTTTTTTTGTGTCTGCAAAAGTGCATCATCTTGGAAACTTTAATCTTAAAGCAATTCCACATTCATCCACTCACTGATGTGTATTGCCTACTGATTGTGTTATTTGTAGTGTCTCTCCGACTTGCATGGAAATTACACAACCTACTTCAGCATTCTTTGGTCTTTAACAAGCAAGCCTGGGAACTGAGGAAAAATCAGTAATGGTTATCTGCCTTTCCTATTTAAGAACAATAATGATGTTCACTCATCCTGAACAAGGCCTTTAATTAATCATTGTAGTTATGCAGGTTGAAGTCCCAATGTTGCCATCGCTGAAGCATAACAGTAATATAAACTCTAGCTTAAGTGCTTTTGTTCTTTGAAACAAATCTTTGCATCCATCTCTAATAGTTTATTAAAAGTTGGGCTCAGCCCCAATATTACATTTTATAACGATTTTTTTTCCAGGCCAAGTTTTATAAGAAACTTAGCAAAATCCCCTTCCACTGTTCAAAAGCTTGCAAGAATTTAAATAGAGATGTTTGAAAGCATCTCATTTTCATCCTCATCTGGATAAGGAACAAAAAATATAGCACAGTTAAGCTTGCATTTTCAAAAAGTATTGTTTAATACATTGCTATACCTCTTTTGTAAGAGCATATGCAAAGCGGTTTTAAAGAGATTAGAAAGCCAAAGAGGAGAGTAACATATAAAAAATATTAAAAGGGGAGGGGGTCCTATACATTACATAAAACAAATGATCAGATTAAAAGGTATTATTAAAGCTCATCTTTAAAACCCAACAATTTAAAGCCTGGTGGAGAACAGATTTTCACCTGCCTTCTGAAAGATATAATCAATGTTCCTACCCACGTCAAAGGAGCTGCGGTGGCTCAAGTGGTTAAGACCCTGAACTGCAGGCTGTGGAAGGTCAGTCGTTCAGCAGTTCAAGACCCGAGTGTGCCGCATGACGGAGTGAGCTCCCGTCTCTAGTTCCAGCTCCTGCCAGCCTAGCAGTTCGAAAGCAAGAAATTGCAAGTAGATAAATAGGTTCCACTTCGGTGGGAAGGTAAATGCGTTCCGTGCACCTTGCTGTTTAGTCATGCCAGCCACATGACCACGGAAATGTCTTCGGACAGCGCTGGCTCGTTGGCTTTGAAACGGAGATGAGCACCGCAGCCCTAGAGTCGGACTCGACTGGCTTTCGAGCAAGGGAACCTTTACCTTTTCCTTTACCCAGGTCAAAGGGACAGAGTTCCATACTGTCGGGCAATCAGTGTTGCTGAAATCTGTATTGCAGTAACCTACACCACATAGGCCAAACTAGTTAAGGCCCAACCAGTCATATGAGTAGGCAATACCTGGAGACTTTGGGGGTGGAGGGTGAGGATTGGGGAGGGGAGGGATTTTGAGGAGGTATCATGCCATCAAGTCTACCTTTCAAAGCAGCCATTCTCTCCAGGTGGACTCATCTCTGGAGATTTCCAGCCACCACCTGGAGAGTGGCAATAGGAGAGATACCATGGGCCCCTGGGCAAAAAAATAAATAAAATCCATCTGGGACTCCCATGACTCTTATCCAAAACCAGGGGTTGTTTTGTAAAAAAAAGAGCTAGGGGAACTCATTAGCATAGCTCATTACCATATGCCACACCCCCTGACATCAGGGGCCCGGCGGTGGACCTGCAAGATCGGCGGGGGGGGGGGGGAGGCCGCGGGGGGTGGAGGGTGAGGATTGGGGAGGGGAGGGATTTTGAGGAGGTATCATGCCATCAAGTCTACCTTTCAAAGCAGCCATTTTCTCCAGGTGGACTGATCTCTGGAGATCTCCAGCCACCACTTGGAGAGTGGCAAACGTAGGAGAGATACCATGGGCCCCTGGGCAAAAAAATAAATAAAATCCATCTGGGGCTCCCATGACTCTTATCCAAAACTAATATCACAACAAAACAATCACTGGGCTTTCTGTTATTGAGAACAGAAGAACGATTGCTACCAGAGAAAAGGCCCCATTGTAATGAGGTGAGGTTTCAGTTGCTCTCAGAAAGTACTGTGCTGCAAAGCTGCTTTAAAATATTTCTGCTAACCCGAAACAAACCCCAAAAGCAGACCCACAACAATGTGAGGATGCTGAATGGTGGAAGGGAAGCTGGGGAGATGAGGAAACTCAGTTTCATCATCCAGGGAGAGGGGGCAGCTGAGCCAAAGGTCCAGATTGTGTTGTCTTCCACACCTACACTAACTTCAGAAAGTGATTCAAGCCCCCAGATGTTGAAATCCTGCTAGTTCCAGCGCTCTAATTCCATTCCATTCCATTCTACCTCCTCATCTCCTGCTGCTGCCTGCTTAATGGGGGGGGGGAAGCAGGAGAGGAGGGACAGACTGGGCAACTGAAATGACCCTGAAAATAATTTCCAGAGTGGCCCAATCCATGCTTCTGATCAGGCGGAAGGTACAGATCCTTAGTAGATCAAAGGGTACAGAAGTGACTAGATCTTTCCGCACTAGACCTTAAATCCTGGTCAGGGCCGGCTCACTCACTAGGCGAACTAGGCAATCGCCTAGAGCAGGACGGCCCTTAGGGGCACCAAACTGCACCCGGCCCCGTACTCTGGGAGTTTCTTGATTATTTGTGTTTTTCATTCTTCCTAAAATGCATTTATTTTTGAAAATTGGTGGGCACAGGGGGGGGGGCAGAAGGGATCCTCGCCTAGGGTGCAAAATAAGCTGGAGCCGACCCTGATCCTGGTTCAACCCTGTCCCTGAACTTACATTCTACACTACATTTCAGTTCATCCCTGTAATTATCTCGGGGTATTTTTTGTTTTCACATTACATCGGGGTCACCCTGGTTTCACCCCACACTTGTCCCAGGATAAACGGATGCTGTTATAACCAGGGATAAATGCAAGGTATTGTGTTGTGAGTTGAACTCTGATAAAACCAGGGTTGAGATCCAAGTGCGGAAAGGACCAAAGGGTACCAAATTGACTAGATCTTTGGGGAGTAATGGCAATCTTATGACAAACTAGGGTTAAGAATGTTCATATAGAATGTTCTTACTCAATTATATATAAGGAGAGATTGATACCCCACCCTCCCCACTGAGGTAGGCTCAGGACGGCTTATAAAAATGAAATATTTAACTAACAAGAACCCTTCCTCAACTGTGGTAATATATAGCAGGTGTGGGAAAAAGAGCTCCCCCACAGCCAATCCAATAGAACCCAAAATACGCCTGCTCACTGCCCCCCCCCCCCAAGCAACCTGCTAATCCCATACTGCCACTCCTGGACAGAATAAGGGTTGTCAACTCCTGACTGGGAAATCCCTGGACATTTGGAGGTAGACATAAGAACATAAGAACATAAGATATGCCAATGTTGGATCAGGCCAAAGGCCCATCCAGTCCAACACTCTGAATCACACAGTGGCCAGAAATACCAGTGCCATCAGGAGATCCACCAGTGGGGCCAGGACATTAGAAGCCCTCCCACTGTTGACACCCCCAAGCATCAAGATGACAGAGCATCACTTGCCCCAGAGTCCCTATCTATACCTTGTGGCTAATAGCCACTGATGGACCTCTGCTCCATATGCTTATCTCATTCCCTTTTGAAGCCGTCCATGCTTGTAGCCGCCACCACTTCCTGTGGCAGTGAATTCCAAGTGTTAATCACTCTTTGGGTGAAGAAGTACTTCCTTTTATCCATTCTAACCCGGATAGACCGGGTGGAGGTTGGGACATGGAGGGACCTCAGTGGAGTATAATGCCATAGAGTCCACCGTCCAAACAGCCATTTTCACTGGTGGGAACTGAGCTCTTTTTCTGAAATTCTACTGCAACTGAAAGAGATCGCCAGGTCCCACCTGAAGGTTGGCAACTTTAGACAGAAAGGAGGAAAAAATGCCAAGTGAAAGTGTGGCAAACAGAAAGGGAGAATCCCTAAATACAGATCTATAACCCTCTTTCAACAGCCAAAGCCGACAAACTGCTTGTACTGTTCTTCTCTTTCAGGAGGGTATGGCAGAAAGCATCTCCACTCCATTCCAGAGAGTGGAGCACAGCAATTCTATTCTCACATGGTCTTCACTGGCATATCTTAGAGTGGGTCGATACATATGAGTGTAGCATTTCCTCATGTCCTTTTCCCTAGACAGTTTAGGGTTTTTTAATTTTCAAAATAACCCTGTGAGGGAGACTGAAAAAACAGAGCACCTTGGCCAGGGTCACACAGTGTGCATCCAAGTGGAGCTCTGACTAGGGTTGCCAGGTCTCTTTGCAGCATTGGCTGGGGTTTTGGGGGGTGTTCCGGGACGTTGCCGACACAATGACATCACCCGGAAGTGACATCATCACATCACCGACATCACACGGTGAGTGTCTGGTTTAAGAAGCAGCAGAAGAGATTGGATTTATACCCCGTCCTTCACTCAGTCTCAGAGCAGCTTACAAACTCCTTTCCTTTCCCCTCCCCACAACAGCCACCCTGTGAGGTAGGTGGGGCTGAGAGAGCTCTGAGAGAACTGCTCGTTCAAGAACAGCTCTGACAGAACTATGGCTTGCCCAAGGTCATCCAGCAGCTGCAAGTGGAGGAGTGGGGAATCAAACCCAGTTCTCCCAGATCAGAGTCCGCGCACTTAACCACTACACCAAACTGGGTGAAACTCTATGGTTTTATATCAAACTTACCTTACAGTTTTGCCCTCAAACCAGAGTGTCATGTGCAACGCCCCTAACGTGATGATGTCATTTCCGGGTGATATCATCACATCGGGGACATTGCACCCGGACATGGCTGTTTGGGGGCAGGGTTTCCCTGTCAGGGGCAGAAGCCCCCAAAAGTGGGGGAACCCCCACTGGGGACTGCCAACCCTAGATTTGACCCCGGGTCTCCCCAGGCCTAGTCTTACACTCTAACCACTCCACCACTGTGGACCCATGGCTCTCTCCAGCCTTGCTGGAGCGAGACCACACCGCTTAAGAAGTTCATTTCCTCACGTTGGAATCTTTTAATAATCTCTGGTATTCTCATTTCAGATATATATATTTTTTGCACTTCAGTTTCCCATCTGTAACATTTTTTTTTTTTTGCACTTCAGTTTCTCATCTGCAACCGTAACACTGCCCTATTAACTTGCACGCATGTTTAGCAGTATCTGTAGGAACAACATCAATAAATATCTTTAAATGAACTATATGTCAGATACATCTTTTGGCTTTTAGAGATCTGGTGCATTGTTTTTGCTTTCCTCCTTTAAATTAAGAAGCCTCGTTTCTCACATTCCACCCTCCCCACAGCTCCAGCTCCCCCTTTTTTTATATCATTTACAAAGGAAGGTAGATGCGCTGAACAAGAAAGATATCAAAGACTGAGAGTGTCCCTGGTTGCTTTCCCCACATGAAAGCTTTCCCCAGTGCATTCCCGGCTTCTCTTAGTGGTTTGTATAACGAGATTGGTAGATTCAGTGTGGCTGCTAGGAGCTAAAGGATCACTCTGCTATGGTAATTATTCCATTTGAAAAGGGAATATTTGCTGCCGCCGCCTTTCTTCTTCTTCTTTTCATACATCATATGTTATGTGTTGAATGTGCACTCGGCTCTTGTACGAGAGAGGCCCAGTCCTGGCCCCGGAGAGTTTACAATTTAAAAGAGCGAAAAGAAGATCAAGCAAACCACACGAGGGTGTGGGGAGGCAAGATGGCGCCTGATTTAGAAGTCTAGAATAAAGTATTGTGGGGAATAATGACAGTGTTAGCATGGTGCCTGGGAGGGTTTTCACACAGGAGCTGAATGAATTCGGTTCAGCCCATCACAGAGACAGGTGTGGAAGGGCAGCTTTGTCTAGAAGCTGTGCCGCAAGATGAAAACCCCCACCAGAAGGGCACCTCAGGCAGCAATTGTACTTGGGACGGGAGTAAGCCCCACTGAATCACCAGGATGTGACTAGGGATAGACATGCATTGGATAGTGTTAGGAGCCCCCAGGTGGGGCCTGGAGATCTCCCGCTTTTAACACTGATCTCCAGCTGACAGAGATCAGTTCCCCTGGAGAAAATGGCTGCCTTGAAGGGTGGCGTCTATGGCATTATACTATGCTGAGGCCCCTCCCCTCCCCAAACCCTGCCTTCTCCTGGATCCACCCCCAAAGTCTTCAGGTATTTTCCAGCCCAGACCTGGCAGCCCTAGTTAGTGTTGCCAACTTCCAGGTGGTAGCTAGAGATCTCCTTGGATTACAACTGATGTCCAGGCAACAGAGATCAGTTCAGCTGGAGAAAATGGGGACTTTGGAAGGTGGCATTAGACCTTGCTGAGGTACCTGGCATTAGGCCTTGCTGAGGTACCTTCCCCACCCCAAACCCCTCCATCCCCAGGCTCCACCCCCAAAATTTCCAGATATTTCCCAGCCCAGAGCAGGTAACCCTACACATTGGATCTTGTTGTGCAGAGAAAACATACAAACCATTTTTTTCCAAGGGAGATGCTTCCATAAGGTGATGGTGCTCCTTAATGGCTACTCATTCTTCATATGGTAGACCTGGTGGGAGGCACAATGTCTGTCCACCCAGGCTGATTGTTTTCATTTCAGGTATTCTGCAAAGGTTATACGCCTCTCTAGGAATCTTAGATTCTTCACAATACCTTTGCTTGACTCAATCAAAGTCATAGCAACTATTCTCCAGTTAAACAATTGGTTGAAGTGTGAGAGGAGGAGTAGAAAAAGGCCTCCCTAGGAATCCAGATAAAGCAGAAGTCTAACCAAAATGCCTAAAACTGAAAAAGTTTACCTTTAACAGAAACTGATGATGATGATAAACCCCTTAACAGATGAATAGAAAACACTGTGTGAAACTCACAATGTGATCCTATGCAGATTTCTGTGTCAATGGGATCAGACTAGGCTTGTCAGCCCCAAAGTGGGGCCTGGAGATCTCCTGGATTTACAACTGATCTCCAGATGACATTGATCAGTTCCTTTGGTGTGTGTGGGGGAATGGAATAGTAACTTCAGTGGGTGGAATCTAAAGCATTATACCCCTCTGAGGGCCCTTCCCAGGCACCATCCCCAAATCTCCAGGAATTTCCTAACCAGGAGTTGACAACCATAGTTCAGACGGGAGCAACTATGCATAGGATTGTACTGTAGGTTTCATTGTGGTATCCCTGAGAGGGAATATGTTATCCCATGACTCTGCTGTTGGCACCTGATATGAGATTCAAATCAGGAGTGACAACCTTTTTACCAGAAATTAATTTGCGATCCTACAATCAAAGAAGACACAGGGTTTGATTGGCTGGGACAGTTAACTGCTCAGCCTATGGGCAGTGGCCATGGAAGAGACTAGGGATGGACACTCTAGGGATGGACACAAACAAGGAAAATGCAGTTTAGTTTGGTTCATGGTTTATGGCATGGCCAATTAATGAACCACAAACCATCACGAACTTTTAGGAGATAAACAAACTGGCTCAGTTTGTGAGGTTTGTGACCAGGGAAAATGCCCTCCTGGTGTGCTAGAGACACCAGACTCACTGAGAAACTCTGGCTGACTCTCCTCTACCTGCCCTCCAAATTTGGTGAGGATTGGATTTACAGGGTCTGAGTTACACTGCCCTAAAGAAGGTGCCCCCAGATTGAATGGAGACTGTCTGGAAATGTATCTGTTCTCAAACCACCATGAACATCTTGAAAGTTCATGGAAAGTTTGTGCTGGTTGACCTGCCGCAAACTTCACTTTGTGAACCACAAACGGGCCAAAATTCATCATGAATCTCAATTCGTAATCTGGTTCATGCCCATCTCTAATGCCGCCTTCCATTTGCTGTGTGCTGCTGACCCACTCTCCCTCAGTATGGGTCTCACTGGCTGTTATGGATCTAAAAGGAAGGTTTGGGTTTCCTGTCATTGTCTTTTTGGGACACTGTTTTTCACCTGTTTCATGTTGCCTCAGGTGATATGTGGGAGAGAGATGAAGCTCATAGAATCACAGAATCATAAAGTTCAAAGGGGCCATACATGCCATCTAGTCCAATCCCCTGCTCAACATGTCCTTCAGAACAACACGGTCCACACAAGGTCACCACTAGACCCCTGTCCCGGCTACCCCACAACTGAAGGCAGCTGATAGTACAGCACTGAGAAATTTGTCCACTCTAACTAACTAGGTTACAGTGGGGTGGTATCATCATCATCATCATCATCATCATCATCATCATCATCATCATCATCATCATCATCATCATTTCTGAATCGTTCCTTCTTTGCAGGATGTGAATCTGCATATTACTGCCAGCATGTTTGAGTTCTGAATAGAGTCTCTTCCTTCAATTCTGAAGACTTGTTTGATATGCTATGGGATCGTGCACGATGTCACAATAAAAGAAGGATCAAACACTGAAATAACTACTTTGTTTGCCAGTCACCAAACAATTCCAGTCCATCAGCACTCAAATTACTATAGAACTGTTTGATATGTGTACTAAAAAGGGAAAAGGGAGGCTGTGTTCTGCCTTTGCCTTGCAGTACTTTGGCAAATAGCATTACTTAATAGGATTACTATTGAGCTGTGCTGCATATTTCTATCTCAGTAATAGTCTTTGTACATTGTCTTCTTTTGTACTTTACATCTGTAACCATATTAACTCTTAGTATAAAAAGTCATATTAAAATGTAGTTGTTGGGTTTTTCTTGCTGTATGCAATATCGAACAATAAATTGTGTTTTGCCAATAATGCTTTAACAAAGCACAGTAAATCAGGTTCTGAACGTTAATGGGTTTTTTTAATAAAAATGAATTGATCTATTATAAGCATTTGTCATTTCTGCACGATCAAAAAAATATCCAACAAAAATCATTCCATTCTGGCCTGAAAAATACTTTTCTTGGGTTTGAGAGCAGCCATAAAAACATTGGAAATTATCTGATTTAAGGAGCAGAGTACATACGAAGGATCACATTAAACCATGTATGGTGGTGGAAAGTGCCGTCAAGTCACAGCTAGTTTATGGCAATCCTGTAGCATTTTCAAGGTAAAAGACGAACAGAACAGAGGTGGTACCTGGACTTCCTTGGTGGTTGTCCATCCAAGTTCTAACAAAGGTGGACCTTGCTTAGCTTCCAAGATCTGACAAGATTAAGCCAGCCTGGGCCATCCCAGTCAGGGCAACTATACATGCTCCCCTTGAATCCAAGCAGAACAGTCACCATCTCTCATTGCCTAGTGGAATCCCCACTCTGCCATGGACAATTACAAGGTGACCTTAGGCCAGATATAGATCCAGGTGGTCAGCCGTGTTGGTCTGAAGGAGCAGAACAAATTTAGAGTCCAGTGGTACTGGACTCTAAATTTAGTCTTAGGCCAGATAGACATATTCTTCTTGTTGTTGTTGTTCAGTCACACAGTCGAGTTCGACTCTTCGCGACCCCATGGACCAACTCCCGCCAGGCCCTCCTGTCTTCCGCCGTCCTCTGAAGTTTGCTCAATTTCATGTTCATTGCATCTATGACACTGTCTAACCATCTCATCCTTTGCCGTCCCTATTCTACCTATTCATATTCTACCTAGCTTAATTTATGGAGTTGTCATTGTAAGGAGAAAATGGGGGAGAATGATGTTTTAAGACACTTTGCTCCCCCCCCCTGCTCAGGAGAAAGGCAGCATATAAATATCTCAATAAATAAATATGAACATGGGCAGGGGTCATTTCATAGAAAAAGAGTTGCAGGAGCTCATTAGCACAACTTATTAGCATAACTTATTTTGCATATGTCACACCCTTTGACATCACTGGAAGTGTGTCAGAAGGCAACACCCACCGCTCAGGCTCCACTGGACTGTTTTGGATTGCTAGCTATTTGGGGGGGGGGAACGTGCAGATCTGCCCTCACAGAGGAGGGAGAGCTTGTACCTGAAGGCGGGGGGGGGGGGGGGCTCTGCAACTTACCTGGCTGCTTCTTGCTTCTCATGGCCCGACTGAGGGCTGCTGGGAGCAGGGGGTGGGGCTTGTTGCATGTGCCCGCCCCCTGGGCTCCTTACTGCCGGAGCTCTGCTCCTGTGCGCTCCCGCAGGAAATTACCCCTGAACATGAGCAACATCTCTGCTAGACAGAGCTCTACTTCATTCTCCAATATCCGGTGTATTAACCCCCCCCCCTCTCTCTCTCTCTTTAGTGTTTACCACACAATACTATAACTCGGGTTGACAGTTTTTGTCTAAAAGTAAAATTTTAAGCAAAATTGGGAGTTCTTTCTCAGATGAGACATCTGAGGAATTTCAAGGGAAGCCAAAAGAGTTCCAATAAGGCAAGCTATGTATCTCGGGGGGATACTGAACATACCTCGGCTGTCAGTGGGTTTTGCCTAAAGATAAATTCAAAGTGAGTTTGGAGGTTCCTCCTCAGGCAAAACATCTGAGGAATTTTGAGGAAAGTCAAAAGAGTTTAGATAAGAATAGTGAAATTTCTGAGAAGGGTTTTCAATATGTCAGGGGGAAAAGCCTTCAGGGGATATTTAATGGAAATAAGTTGCACTAAAAGTAATGGAGGTTTATTTTCCAAATAAATGTTCCTCACGGTAGCAACCCTGGACTTCGTTGCTGACCTCCCATCCAAGTATTAACCAGGGCCGGCCCAGAATGGACTAGCTTGGGCCATTCAGGTCAGGGTAAGAGTCTAATTAGAAGAAAGAAAGAAAAAAGAACCAGCAGATACAGTGACTGAATCCCCCTAGCATTTAAAAAGGCAGATACTGTCCTGCCCCAAGAGATCCTCTTCTCCAGTTGCCTTTCTCCCTATTGTTATGTGCCCCAGTGTTCTCAATACTCTCTTTTGCATCTCCACAATATTTGGACATGTGCTTTCACCCACTAGTAAATGCAGAGGGTTGGATCTTATCAGCTGAAAAACAACAAAAAGGAAGGAAGAGCACATGCACACATGGAGCTGCCTCACATTAAATCAGACCCTTGCTCCATCGAAGTTAGTATTGTCTACTCAGACTGGCAGCAGCTCTCCTGAGTCTAAGGCAGAGGTCTTTCACATCATTTACGGTCAGATCTTGTAACTGGAGATGCTGGGAAGTGAACCTGGGACCTTCTGCATGCCAAGTAGATGCTCTGCCACTGAGCTACAGCCCCTAGAATGTAGTGGTTAAGAGTGCGGACTCTGATCTGGGAGAACCGGGTTTGATTCTCCACTCCTCCACTTGCAACTGCTGC
>NW_015163705.1:103138-111127 GCF_001447785.1 Gekko japonicus | reverse complement strand
GATACCTGGCATATTTATTCATACATTTATATCCTTCTCTTGTCCCAGTGGAAACCCAATGCAGCTCACTATATTCTCTCCTTTATCATCTCAACAACAACCCTGTGAGGTAGATCAGACTGAGAGAGAGTGACTGACCCACAGTCACCCAGCGAGCTTCCAGGGCAGAGTAGAAAGTCGAACCTGGGCCTGCTGTATCCTAGTCTGACACTCTAACCTTTTAATGGTCTAGAGGGGCACTCTTCCCTCTGGTGCTTGATAGGATCTAACCCAAAGGTCTTTTAAAAGTAGATGATCTTTGTTTCAAACATATTTATCGCATTATGTCCTTTTTTTTCCAATGGAGAATGGAAACATCTCAGATACACACTGTGAACTGTGTGAATAGCATTGGTTGTCCTGTGTGAGCCGAACCACTCATCAGAATCTCTCCGGCTCTCGCACACGAGAAAATGAACTCCAGCTTCAGAGTCCTTTTTCAAAACACGACATCACATTTATATTCCCCTATTGCTTTTACAGCCAACCAAGCAAGGAAAAATCTGACATATTAATGTCAAATTGAAAGTGATTAAGAGTCAAATCCATTGTGTCATTGTCACAGAATCTGTGAATGACCTTATTTCCAACTGGGAAGTCATTGCCTCTTGTGAGATTTCTCATATAATTTGTCTAGATTGTGTGCTTAACTCGGAGCAACGCTTGCTAGCCAGGGGCTGAGAACAAGGGCAACATAAGTGTGGGAATGAGGGATTTAAAGCCAGCTTCATTTGCTAAACAGAACTGCAAATTGTGGCATGCTAAATGTCGGAAGGCTTAACTGCATCTTGGGTCGGATCTAGCCAGATTTTCAGCTAGTAAAAAAAGGAATGAGTTCTTTGGTGACCCAAAAATGCTGCACTGGAGATAATGAGAACTTCATGGACAAAAGTAGTGTGGGATGTGGGTTGTAAAGAAGGAAATTGGCTGGATCCAACCTGTTGTATGGGAGATATATAACCGGATCTCCTGGTGTAAGGGGAGGATGGGATGTGGACCACAGCCACATAACTGGGGGAGAAAGGGTTAATCTTCTCCCATTCTTGTTAGAAATCCTACACTGCTATGTTTCTATGATGAGACATTCCCTGTCTTTTTTAATGCTTTGCAGCAATAGCAGACTGCCATGTATGTGCAATTTCAATTATTGAAGGTGGGGAGCCCAGCATGGTGGAGAGTTTAACCCTTTCACTCCCCCAGAACCAAATCACATATTTATGGGTTCAGAATGTAGGGTCAATTCTCGGATTTTATCTGGGGCATCAAAGACATGATCTGTGGTTAGGCATGTATAATTTGGCCCCAAAGGCATTATACCACAGCATGGAGGGTGTAACATCATCTATGGCTGGGCTAGTGTACCAGACAGGCAAGGGGTCTCGTGTTCTTCCCCATACCCACCACACGTAGGGTTAGATCCAGCCAGCTTTTCTTCTAGTGAGAACAGAAGGAAGGGACCGCCCAAAAGAAGGCTTTGCTGGGGATCATGAACAAAAGCCATTTGGGTTGATGATGGTTGCAATCAGGAGAACTGGGTGAGACTGAGTGAAAAAGCTGTCTGGATCCAATCCCTTGTGCCAGATAACATCAGTGTTGTGCCAGTGTTCCTGCAATAATGGGCACCATCTAACCTAGAAATGGCATTCCCTCTAACTTCTTTGTTGCTGCACAATCTTATTCGAAAAGCTGGTAATAATAACAACTGCTATTTGAATCTCTGGCAAATATTTCCTTGCAGCTATACTTGTAATTGTATATGCATAATTAACTGCTAGGTGACATTCTGAAAAATTAGCCATTTTGCCTCCTTCTCCTAAAGCTTTTCTGCTTCGGATACACTAAAACAAGATGTATCACATTTCCAGATTACAGCGCTCTTCCCCCCCCCCACACTATCATTCAAATAATAGGTAAGAATTTGAGTGTTACTGTTAAGCTTTCCTAAGGGTAGCAAGAAAGAACCATTACTTTCGTATGGTATGCAATACATTATATCAAAATATTGTGCAGGTACAGTTACTTTCCAATTCAATAAAGAGATGGATGCTCTCCGGGGTCGGGCTGTCACACAGAAGGGCTGAATAATGCTCTCAAACTGCACACCCAGCCAACTCAACCAAGCGGTGATAAGAACGTTGGCACCCTTTGAGGATCTGGCTGACAGGTTTCATTTGTCTCAGTTCAGATCTTACTCCAGTGTCATGTCATACCTTCACACATTTGGATTTTTATTTACACACACACTCAGATCCAGCAGGTAGTGTCAAGGGACTCCCTCTTTTAATAGGAAACACTGAATTGGCTAGGTCAAAGGTATTCAGCGCAGCTTTGCAATGGGGCAAACAACCACACACACACATACCCTGCATTAAAAAAGCACAGGGGGGGGGGCTGGAGTTTCTCCTCCCTGGCATCATATTCACAATCTGAATCAAACCCTGTAGTATTTGAGTAAGTCTCCCAAAACAGCTATGCAGTTGCAGTAGGGTTGCCAACCCCCTGATGGGGTTGGCTGTTCCCCCAATTATGGGCTCCCAAATCGGCCACTTGGCCAGTGGGGGAGCCCTGCCTTCAAAGAGCCCCACCACACCTGATGTGCCCAGTGCGATGACATCACCCGGAGGTGACATCATCACAACGGGCATGTCTGGGGGGGGGACGCTCTAGCATTTGGCTAAAAACTCTATGGTCATTTTTGGGCAAATGCTAGAGCACACACCCCCCGCCGCGATGTGCCTAGTGCAATGATGTCACTTCATGTGATGATGCAAGAAGATCCCGGAGAGCGGGCTGGAGCCCCCTGCTGGCAAGAGGTAGGGACCTGTGGCAACCCTAGGTTGCAGAGAAAACAAGCTGAGTTAGGGGAACCCTACCTCAACTCGTGGCCAGACTTATCATATAGTTAGCCCCAGAATTGAATGAAACTTAAACAAAACTGTGCAAAGGACTGTATCCTTATTATGATTGACAAGGAAGGGTTTACCTTGTCCGGCTCTAGCCAATCACCTTTGACACTAGGGGTGGTGGTGAGACAAAGAGTGCAAATTAGTGGGGGGAAACAGCTGAACAGATGACCGACTGGGGAGATAGCTGAAGAATGGGTTTGGGGGCAGAGGGGTTAGGAAGTATTCTGATTAGGGAAGGAGTCTTGTAGGGTCCGGACCCCAAAAGTGGGTTGCGAAGCCAGTGCAAGTGGGTCATGGGCCAGCCCTTCCTAATGGCAGACTCTGCCCTTTCCATTGCTCTCTCTTTTTAGCTTGGAAACCAAGATCTGACCCTGGAAATAGTATCATCCATATCATACATTAGTTGTTGTTTTCTTCGCTGCATAGACCCATTGATCAAGTAAATTATGCCCTGATGGTCACCAGAGTGAGTGAAATACTTCAGGATTAGAGGGAGTAAAGGCGAAGGAGAGGTTGGCCAAAGGCTGGAAAGTAACCTCCATATGAACGGCTGTGCATGTCGGAATGCTGTTTGCTTGGGCATCTGCACCCTTTCTGCAATGTTTGCTGAATTCTCAAAAGCATCTGGTTAGCTCCTGTAGAAAATGAAATGCTGATCTAGATGAGTGCCAAGGTCATAGTTTGCCTAGCTCCCGCAAAAAAACCCTTGGGCTGGCCCTGGATGAGTCACCATACCAAGTAAATTTATACTTGTGGGTCACTCAGTGTTCTCTCTAAGCTGAGTTAGTGTGAGCTAGCTCACAGTTTTTTAGCCTCTGGCTCACACATTTCTGTCTTCGCTCAGGAAGGATGGCTCCAGAACAAACTAATTTATGCAGTAGCCAAATCCCTCGCTTACAACTTTAATGTCAATAGCTCACAAAGTAGAAGTTTGGCTCACCAGACTCCACAGCTTAGAGGTAGCATTCACCATCCCCAAAAGGTTGGGAACCATCAAGTTAGTAGACAGGCAAGGGTTCATTGCTGTCATTCTCAAAACCATTTCAGCATAAGAACTGTATCTACTGTGGTATTCATGACTATAAGCCTCTCCAAGATTTCCAACTGTAAACGTGCACAATCTCCAGACCCAGCTCACAGTTACTTTGTTATGCTGACTAGCTAAATAAACTTGTTGTTCTGTTTCATCCTCCATGCCTCCAGTGACTAATATAAACAGTAAAATAAACCGCAGGGGTAATAAAATAAACAAAGGATAAACTGTCCTGGTCACAAGTAAATCTGTCTTGGGAAGATTTGTCTAGTCAAAGAATAGGCCTTTGCCTCATATCTATACATCCTGGCACAAGTGCAGGGAAAGATGTGGATGGTAGGGTTTCCAAACTCCAGGTGGGGCCTGAAGATCTCCCAGAATTACAACTGATCTCCAGAGAGCCAGAGTTGGCAACCTATATGGTTGGTGAAGCCTAACACCCTGATCTGGCCTGAGGAACTTCATTATTTAAAGAAGAGAAGGGTAGGAATAAAAGGGGGGGATGTTATGACACCCAGTCAATTTGGTCCAGCAGGATTTGGTCCATGCAGGCCAAGATTATTTTATGAGGGGAAATATCTAAAGTGGTGAGCTAGAATGTTCTTTTTATTAGCCAAATGTATGTGTGCAATTAAGGATATCAGCAAAAATCCTCAGGGCGTGGGAGATAAGTTATTAAAAATGCAAATACAACAGTTCTTCATTTGCACATGGAAAATAAATGGGAACTTGCATCCAGGAAACGAGAACCTCAGTTCAGTGGACAAAAGGGAATTTAGATGATCATATTATTAGCTCAGCTAGTATCATTTTTACATGGAAGCAGAGGCTTCCATAGACAAACGTGTGTGCGTGTTTGTGCATGTGTGTTAATACTCCCTAACCAGTTCTCAGTGAGAGTGCACATATATTAAGGATGACAAAACTACCCCCATCTCCATCCCACCCCCACCCCCCATGCTTACCCAGAAAAATATGCAGGCTTCTGTGAAGGTCAACACAAAAAGCTTAAGTGAACCTCAGGGGAAGTTTGGAGTGGAGACCCATGAACAGGAGGAGAGGAGACCCTTTATCTAGTTCCCGGTGGCGCTGCTTGATTCAGCTCTTCTCTCTGGGTTGGATCCATCAGCAGAAGGGAACTTTCCTGCCTCTCCCCTTCCACTGCAGTCCATTAATCTGCACCAGTTGGTGGTCTTGGGGATAGGGGACTCATAGGAACCATAGGAAACAGTTTACAATGGGAAAATGGAATAGGTGGTAATTGCATGTTTAGTCTTGATCCACTCCTCCATCAATGGCTACTACAGGATTGATTGGATGTGATTTTAGATTTAGTTACTTATTTTATAGTCAGATGTTCTCACAGAGACTGAAGATGGATTATTATTTTTAATGCAGTAAAACGGTATAAAACATGTAATAATGTCATAAAACTAGATCACAAGGAAATAATACAGTGAAAACATACACACACAAGATAATGCATACAACAATCTGTGCAATAAATTACATTTATTTCCTTTATAAAAGTGTCCTCCTGAACAACTCTGTTTTAGTACAACTGTTTTCCCTTTGCAAAAATGGTCCCCACAACAACCCAGGAACTAGATCCTGCAACAGACTGTGGTGCTTAAGCTACCCCTGTATGTTCCCAAGCATAATCAGTATCAGCCACACCACAGAAGAACTTTCCTGCCTCTCCCCTTCCACTGCAGTCCATTAATCTGCACCAGTTGGTGGTCTTGGGGATAGGGGACTCATAGGAACCATAGGAAACAGTTTACAATGGGAAAATGGAATAGGTGGTAATTGCATGTTTAGTCTTGATCCACTCCTCCATCAATGGCTACTACAGGATTGCTTGGATGTGATTTTAGATTTAGTTACTTATTTTATAGTCAGATGTTCTCACAGAGACTGAAGATGGATTATTATTTTTAATGCAGTAAAACGGTATAAAACATGTAATAATGTCATAAAACTAGATCACAAGGAAATAACACTGTGAAAAGATACACACACAAGATAATGCATACAACAATCTGTGCAATAAATTACATCTATTTCCTTTATAAAAGTGTCTTCCTGAACAACTCCGATTTAGTACAGCTGTTTTCCCTTTACAAAAATGGCTAACACTTAGGCAGAAAAACTCTCTTAAAGGAGACCAGTTCCTTGATACAGAGTTAGAAGAGATCCTAGAGGTCACCTACTCCAGCCCCCAAGCTCAGTGTGGGTATTAGTCAACTACAGCACCCCAGTCTGCTTAGAGGAGCACACACATTTAAAAAATGTTTTAAAAATGATCAAAAAAAGCATTCACATGGAAAATTCTTGTGGGGCTGTGCCTTTAAGAAAGGGGGCAGAGCCCCCAAAAGCCCCACCATAGCTATGGGCCTGATTGAGATACTGCTGCATCGTGAGCTCATAATGAACTTCTGCTATTTACACTGGCTAAACTGGCCTATCTATGTTGAAGAGAATAAACAGAGACAGACATTAGACATTAAAATGGGAACACTCAGCAGGGATATATTACACTCTCTATGGAGATTCAATAAACTTCAAAGTTGTCATATTTAGCAAAAGAAACCCCAAACACCAAGCAAACAAACAAAACATTTCCAACTTCAGTTTTGGAACTGAAGTTGGAAATGACCTCAGTATTGGAACTTAAGTTGGAGTTCATATGCAGATTTGACGCTATCAGAGTAATTCTAAGTAGGTTTAGTCAGACTCCTACTGAAGACTACTCATTCGGGCTTATTCCCGGGAAAGTGTCCTTAAAATTGCATTGTATAACACTTTTGTACGTACATATGTGCCATCAAGTTATAGCCAACTTACAGTGACCCCAGTTAAGGGGCTTTAAAAAAATGCGGAGAGATGGTTTGCCATTGCCTTCCTCTGCAGAGTCTTCCTTGGTGGTCTCCTGTCCAAGTACCGACCCTGCTTCGTTTCTGAGATCTGATGAGATCGGTCTATACCATGCCACCTTCCCACTGCTATAACACTTAACCCTGGTGCAAAGAACTCCTACAGGGCTGAGAGGGAGTCTTGGCATGAGTGCGCTGACCTTACTCCTTGCCTCTACATGATTGCCTGGTCACCTGCAGAGTGCAACCAGGTAGAGGACGTGGCTGAGTGTACACCCCCTCCTCCTGTTCAGCAAACCTTCCCATGCCTTAGCCTCAACAGAAACTGGGGGTAGTTAATTGCCTACAAAAAGTAATTGTCTTCAGAGTTTCATGTAGAGTATGCCATTCATCGAATTGGGTCAACAGCCCAGTGGAGAATGGTCCTCATCAACCCCCTGCGATCCCCCCCGAAATGACCTCTGGCTATAACACTTAACCCTGGTGCAAAGACCTCCCACAGGGCTGAGAGGCAGTCTTGGCACGAGTGTGCTGACCTTACTCCCTAACAGAAGCTAAGCAGAGTCAGTCCTAGTTACTACTTGGACCCTCAAGGAAGTCCAGGGCTAGTATGCAGAGGTAGGCAGTAGCAAACCACCTCTGAATGTCTCTTGCTTTAAAACCCCTATGGGGGGGTCACCATAAATCAGCTGTGACTTGACAGCACTTCCCACTAATCCCCATTGAATATAGTGGGACATTGAAATATTTACTCTGAAAATATATATAGGGTTGCTCTACAACATAGTTACCCTGAGCCCATGAGCCCATGTTGGAAGGGCGGGATACAGCACAGCTCATTAGCACATTAGGCCGCACCCCCATGTTACCAGAAGTTACCAGAAGTGTGGTCATCCAGCCACACCCACCTTTTGCTTCTTATTCTGTTTACCTTGTTTGTTGTCAAAACCCAGGGCTTTTTTTGTAGCAGGAACTCCTTTGCATGTTAGGCCACACACCCCTAATGTAGCCAATCCTAATGAGTTTCTGCTGTTGCGTGTGGCCTATTATGCTAATGAGTTCCTGCTGGGTGTGGCCAACTTGGGAGCCAGCCGGAACTCCGTTCCTGTGCGTTCCTGCCCAAAAATAGCCCTGT
>NW_015163705.1:75713-102911 GCF_001447785.1 Gekko japonicus | reverse complement strand
TACCAGAAGTGTGGTCATCCAGCCACACCCACCTTTTGCTTCTTATTCTGTTTACCTTGTTTGTTGTCAAAACCCAGGGCTTTTTTTGTAGCAGGGACTCCTTTGCATGTTAGGCCACACACCCCTAATGTAGCCAATCGTAATGAGTTTCTGCTGTTGGGTGTGGCCTATTATGCTAATGAGTTCCTGCTGGGCGTGGCCAACTCAGGAGCCAGCCGGAACTCCGTTCCTGCGCGTTCCTGCCCAAAAATAGCCCTGGTTCTGTTCATCTTGATCTGAAATACCAGGATCATTCTTTAAAGGAATCTATCATCTGCCGAAAACAATTTATTTTTTTTGGGGGGGGGATGAAACACCTTTAGGAATTTTGAATTTTAGTTTTTAGGTATGATTTCGAATGGCACTAGGTCATGTGTTTTATGTTTGTTTAGAAGGGATGTGCCCAATAGTTTATTTACTTCTTGAGTTGAAGCCTATTCTGATATGGCAGCTCAAATAATCTCTTACTAGCCTGATCAGATCTGGAAGATAAGTAGGATCAGCCATTGTTAATACTTGGATGGGAGACCACCAAAGAAAACCAGGGCCGCTACACAGAGGAAGACAATAGCAAGCCAGCTCTGTTCATCTCTTGTCTTGAAAACCCTATGAGGGATCACTATCACTATAAATTGGCTGCAAATGGATGTTTATTGCTATTGTTGTTGTTGCTACCAATGCTCCCTCGAAGCTGTGGAGTCTTGTGAGCAAAAATCCTACTTTGTGAGCTACTGGCATTAAAGTTGTGAGCAAGCGATTTGGCTGCTGCATAAATTAGTTTGCTCTGGAGCCCTCCTTCCTGAGCTAAGACAAAAAATGTGTGAGCTGGAGGCTAAAAAACTGTGAGCTAGCTCACACTAACTCAGCTTAGAGGGAACAGTGGTTGCTACTATTGCTGCTGCTGCTACTATTACTATAACTACACTTTGTTGATCTGCATTATTACTACAGTAGAATTTAAAAAAAACCTAACATAGCTGTGTGATTAAAGATAGGTATATAAGCACACACCTGCTGCAGTTTTTCATCTCAGGACAACTGCACCATGGGAAATAGGCCTCTGTGGGAAGAAAGCATGTACAAAATAAGATTACTATTCTGTGAACAGGTTAACAGGTTATCTGAAACGACTAAAACTAGAGTCAAGCAAAGTGCTCCATATTAAAGGCTGAAATCTAAACTCTCTTCTAGGAACAGAAGGAAGTGCTGAACTCCATGCATTTACGGTCTGTCTTTCTTTTTTTTTTTAAATGCTTGGTTCAGTAGCCCTGGGGAAGAGTAACATCACATCCAAGGCTAATAATACTAAAAGGTTTTGTGTGAGACCTGAAGGGGATTCATCCTGTGCAGTTAACACACCAGTTAAGGGACTACAGATGTTCTTCGTCTCCCTGCCACTCCTTTCCTTGCAAATATGATCATGGAAATTGAAAGGGAACACCATAAGATTTCATTAACAAAGAGACTTGGGAAATTCTCTACGGACAGTTTAGTAACTCTGCTTCTTATTTAATAATAAATATTGATTATTTAGCAGCCAGGCTTCCAGATGCTGAAATGACAAAAGTAGCAGCAGCAAATTGGCAGTTTTGGAGTGTTCAGCATTGAACAAGTTGTACAAAAAAAAAAAAAAGACAGTTAACCATGAATGCTCAAATCCAATTTCTTCCAGCCTGCTTTTGTGCAATCCACACTACCCATTTCCGAGCCATTGGTGGAGTCCTGAAGCATATCCGCTCAATAGGAAGCCATATTTTATTCTAGTTGAGGGTCATGCTCGATGTGACGGGTAGCCACATATGCTCATTGTACCCACAGCGGGGACCCGCAGCGGGGGGGGGGAGGAGGAGGCAAAACAGTCTGGTTTAATGTTGAATGCAAATCCACACATTGAAGACTGGTAAATGGATTGGTCTATAAACTTTGTTCCGCAACTCCCTCCAGAAAGATCTGAGTATTAAGTAGTATGGGGTCATAAACACCATAAAAAATGCTCCCTCCCTAACCTGACTTGGGGGAAGCTGAAATGTGCACCTTCTCCACCTTACCTCCAGCACTTTTTGTCCTAGCCTGAGTTAACATGAAATGTTCATAGCCCAACCCTTGTGCTTCCACGTTTATAGGGTACACCACCAGGCACAGCTGGCTCTACCCATCAGATAGTACCTCCCCTTTGGTACTTGGAGAAGATCTGGCATTGTGGCAGCAGACAGACCCCACAATGGGTTTCCCAAATCAAACAGGAGTGTGTTTCTCTAGTGATTCTGTCTCTATGCTAATTTGCACACTTTGCATGTACACCCTACTCTAGATCCTAAAGCTGTCTCTCACTAGCAGTAACTAGATTAACAGCATGGACAACAGCCCTTCCTATGGAACAACACACCCTGGGGGCGGGGTTGAACACAATACTGTAGAAAGCTTTCTTTTGTTAAATTCAAATCTGTAGAAAGTTTTCTGATGGACCACCTACTTAATCAGTACCCTATCTCCATATGGCTCACTTCTGATGCAGAAGCTGAGCTGGGCAGAGAGGAAGGGATGTGGTGTATATCAGTGAGAGTAGCAAAGCATGAACAGGCTTCCATTAACTCACTTCCATTTTTTAAAATTCTTTAATGTGAATGGGACAGATACATGATAAAACACATATGCCTCATGTGAGTCAGTTCTGAAGAAAACCTAGCTAACTCAGATATTGGTGAAGTCCTATCTGTATGTGCCTCAGAGGTTTGGTTCACATGGATATTTTTGGAATTTGGATTGTGGTTTTCTCTGATTTCAGAGTGTATGGGAACAGAAAGTAGCAATGGGCCCCAAGCAGGGGTCATTTCCTGCAGGAGTGCACAGGAGCGGAGCTCCAGCAGTAAAGAGTCTAGGGGGCAGGCACATGCAACAAGCCCCGCCCCCTGCTCCCAGCAGCCCTTAGTCAGAGCAAGAAGCATTCAGGTAAGTTGCAGAGGGCCCCCCCCCCGGTCGAAAACAGTCCAGTGGGCACCAAGTTTTATTCAGGTACAAGCTCTCCCTCTTCTGCGAGGACAGATCTGCACATCCCCCCCCCCAATAGCTAGAAATCCAAAACAGTCCAGTGGAGCCTGAGTGGTGGGTGTTGCCTTCTGACACACTTCCGGTGATGTCAGGGGGTGTGGCATATGCAAATAAGTTATGCTAATGAGTTATGCTAATGAGCCCCTGCACCTCTTTTTCTACGAAATGACCCCTGACCCCAAGGATTGAAGAAAAGCAACAAAGAATGAAACATATTATTTATCTGAATCTTCCTCCCAGAGAAAACCTAAGACCCCTACTCATCCTGAGATTTTTGCACAAATTTAGAATTGTTATTTTCTGCTTTATCCTGTCTTACTGGACTGCTTTATTACTGACATTACTGAACCCTACAAAAGAATTCTATGCCCCCCAAGGGAGTTCTATATTGTATACGCACCTTCCATCTGAACAATCTTCAAAAGTGTTGATTAGTGGGATGCAGCATTTTAGCTGCTTGGATACACCTTGCCTGTGTTAATAGTTGTGATCATTTGTAATTGATTTCTTGTGGTCACATGGAATAGGGTACCTATTAGACTGGTTGAGTTTAATGCCATTGATTACAGATATTCAACTCTTAAAATGCTGAAGAATTGCTATTGACATGTTGATTAGCTTTGACTTTACTTAGGGGATAAAACCAACTCAAACTGACAAGGTTCATGCAAATCTGTTATTTTAATGAAATAGAAAGCCTTGTAGTTAATGCTCTGTTGTTGTTTTTAACTTATAGGAACAGGGAAGGGTTTTTCCCACATATCCTATAGCAGTAAACCTCCCATTACCCACTGCAGGTGGAGAATTACCTGCCCCCAGCCCTAATTTCCCACTGCAAGGAAGGGAGGACTGGGAGGGAAAATTAGTTATGTTCTAGGAATTTTCCTTAGTCTCTGTGGTAAAGATCATAGAGACTAGGGGAGGAAGCCTAGAGAATCATCAGGAAGTGACATCACATCCTCCCCAAGCATCCCTGTCCACAAGAAGCACACACATAATCTCTCACCATTTGCTGAGACAGCCCTATGGAAATGCTATGTTGCAGCTGTATAGAAATATTGATTCCTTAGATTGGGGTTCTTAATTGTCTGACCCTTGGAGGAGAGCTCAGATCTTCTTGCTCTCTTTATTTGTTTGAATTGCATCTGGGACTACTGTCCCGAGGGGAACAAAGAACTCCTTGGTGCAGCTGAAGCACATGGCTGCATGCTTACAAAGATGGACTTCTCTCTCCAAACCTCTTGGGGCTACTGGATTATTACAAATGGGCTATTCTGGACTGATAACTGTTCCTGACTTGGTAAATATGCATCTCTAATGTGTAGTTAAGGCAAAACATTGCCTAGCCTTTGTCATTTTGAATCCTTCTAGTCTGTGCTAAAGTTCTCTACTGAGGCTGCGGTCACACACATTAAATAATCCACTTTCAATGCACTTTCCAACTGGAATCTTACTGTGTGAACTAGCAAAATCCAATTTGAAAGTGCATTGAAAGTGGATTGAAAGTGGATTATTTAGTGTGTGTGACCACAGCCTGAATAAACTTTATTCTTGTTTATAAATAGTGTCTGGATTGTGGTAACTGGACTTCAAGCTAAATCCTGTAGTCTGAACCACTGACCAATTGTGCTACCCGTGTAAGATTAACTGCACACTCTAGATTGAGTGGCTAATGTGTAAAACCCACATGCCAACTGAGATTCTGGGGATCTCTAATCCCAGGTTGGTGAGGGAGTAACCTTAGAGATTCCTGGTGGCTATTGTGTTTAGATTCAGAGAGCCTATCTCTCTGGGTGATTGAGTAATGTATTGTGCCAGTTTAGAATTCTTTCCCACATCCCTGGACTGGCCTGGGGGGCAGAATCTATACAGCAGCAACTCCAGAATTTCTAACAAATGTATCCTTGTAAGAGAATTCTTGTCTGTCTTGGCTCCCTGATCAACTTCCTTATTGCAAACACAGGTTAGTAACATTGATACCCTATGCTTTCAGAGCAGAACTGGAGATTATTTTAGCAAATGTGTGGTCCTAGCCTCTCATTTGCCAAAATAAAGAGAACCGGGCAGGGGGTACTAGTATTGAAGCTGGTTGGTCATTTTGGGCCAATCACTCTCAGATGAACCTCCTTCACAAGCTTGTTATTTCGAGGATAAAATGGAGGAAGGAAGAATGATGTTGTAAGAGTCCCCATTGGGGAGAAAACTGGGATTATAAAATCTAAATAAATAATAATATTTGCAGGGAAGGATCAGTGCACCGGCTAGAGGCGTGCTGAGTATATGTTTTGTCTCACAGGCCCACCTATTCAAAATATATTTTAAAAATTACATTTCTTGTATTCCAAATGGTGATGCCAATAAAGGAAAATACAAGACTCAAGCATGGACGAAGAAATGAGTGTACTTGTCAGGCACTTTAGGTGTTGACCAATCAGGCTGAGGAACACATTCCTGTTTTGTTTTTGTTTTTCTGTGCCCATAGCAATGATGCTTAGCACTTGCAAGGTGTTGGTGGGATCACCCAGCTGCCCCCATGAGTTGCTGGATTTGAATGTTCCTTTACTATACACTATTGGAAGCATGCTGACCTGGATAGTCCAGGCTGGCCCATGCTCCTCAGATCTTGGGCAGTAAGCAGGGTCAGCCCTGGTTAGAACTTGGATGGGAGACCACCAAGGAAATCCAAGGTTGCTAGACAGAGGCCAAAAATTCGCTGTGACTTGACGGCAGAACAAACATTTCAAGTAGCACCGCCATGTAGTAGTAGTATCAGTAGTAATAGTAGTAAGATTAAATTGCATATGGCCATTGGCCTTTACAAGTTAAAACATTTTGTTGTTGTTGTTGTTGTTCAGTCACACAGTTGAGTCTGACTCTTCGCGACCCTATGGGCCAGATCACACCAGGCCCTCCTGTCTTCCATCGTGCTCTGGAGTTTGCTTAATTTCATGTTCATTGCTTTGATAACACTGTCTAAACATCTCATCCTTTGCCATCCCCTTCTTCTTTGACCTTCAATCTTTCCCAGCATCAGGGTCTTCTCCAGTGAGTGCTCCCTTCTCATTTGGTGGCCAAAGTATTTGAGCTTCAGCTTCAGTATCTGGACTTCCAGGGAACAGTCAGGGTTGACTTCTTTTAGGATTGACTGATTTGATCTCCTTGCAGTCCACGGGACTCTCAAGAGTCTTCTCCAGCATCATAGTTCAAAAGCATCTATTCTTCGGCACTCAGCCTTCCTTATGGTCCAACTCTTGCAGCTGAACATTACTACCGGGAATAACATTGCTTTGATCATATGGACTTTTGTTGGCAGGGTGATGTTTCTACATACAGCCAAAAGATTATAGTGCTACTACTACTATTATGTATGGCTACCTGTTACATTTGCTTAAGAACAGGCTATCCAACATATTTTTTTAATTGAAAATTTTTAATGGAAACCTTCAAAATTCCATATCAAAGTTGGTTCTGCTTCTGGGAGGTTAGCAGGGATGACATACAGGGTGTGTGTGCAAAAAGTGTTGTCAAGCAATGCTCCCTGTAAGCTGTGGAGTCTTGGGAGCAAAAATTCTACTTCGTGAGCTACTGGCATTAAAGTTGTGAGTGAGCGATTTGACTGCTGCATAACATTAGTTTGCTCTGGAGCCATCCTTCCTGAGCAAAGACAAAAATGTGTGAGTCGGAGGCTAAAAAACTGTGAGTTAGCTCACACTAACTCAGCTTAGAGGGAATACTGCTGTCAAGTCATGACGAGTCAATAGGGTTTTCAAGGTAGGAGACTAACTACGGTAGTTTGCCAGTGCCTTCCTCTGCACAGTGACCATGGACTTCCTTGGTGGTCCCAATTCCAAATTCTAACCAGGGCCAACTCTGCTTAGCGTTCAAGATCTGATGAGACTGGGCTAGGGTTGCCAAGTGTATCTTTGCCGGGAGCGGGGGGCTCCCGGCCGGCGTCTTGTGCGCACGCGCACTGCAAGCACGTCACCCGGAAGTGACGGGAGGACGCCAGGCATGCTGGGGGTGGGGCCATGGGCATACAAGGGAAAACCATAGAGTTTTCCCTTGTATGGCCATGGCCCCGGGCCCCAGTGTGCCCGGTGTGCCCGTGTCACTTCCGGGTGATGCGCACATCGGGGTGGAGTTCCCCCCGGGGCCCGATCCAGCGGCGCCGGGGAACGGGCCTCTGGGGCGGGGGTTTCCCTGCCCCCCAGGGGGACTTGGGATCCTGGGCCATTCAGGTCAGGGCACAAGCAGATAGGGGCAGCCAAAGACATGGCTGAGAAAGATATGATATAGGATGCCTCCCTTTCACTCTGTGTGTGTGTTCATTAATATGGGGCCACAATCCTTGGAGGGCAAATTCTCCTGCACAGACTTGAATGAGGGGAATGTTTAATTGT
Organism: Gekko japonicus; assembly: GCF_001447785.1. Lineage (NCBI taxonomy): Eukaryota > Metazoa > Chordata > Lepidosauria > Squamata > Gekkonidae > Gekko > Gekko japonicus. The sequence goes on along the minus strand of NW_015163705.1, from coordinate 95,424 downwards.
ACTGAGTCTTGCCCTGAGGATTTGCAGGTAGATCCTGGCCCATACCTCAGATCTGGATCTCTTCCCGCCAGTCTCCCTTAATAATGCTTCACCTTTTCTTTGCCTGAGGCAGTGGCTCACCTTCCCTCACAGGAAGGACGGCCTCCATTGGCGACACATATTTCAAAGGCAAATTTCACACCTCTAATCTCTCCTTAATAATGTCTCATCAGCGTCTGCACCATTTGCAATTGTGCAAATGGCATTATCAGCCTGCAAAGCAAGCTGAAGCAATTATCCATTCGGTTTTAAGTAACGCATCCGCTGATGTATATTTGGCTTTGGATAATGAGGAATAATCATTCAACTGGAAAGCCAAAATACCACCACTACCACCCTCTTTTCTTAACAAAAAACCCTCATCCAAGATTGATCACGGAGAAACTCCATAGTGGCAACTTATTCAATTTCCGGAATAATGACAACAGTGGAAATTAATGCAGTTCTATCCCTTATTCTTTAGGTATGCCGTTGAGTTAGGATGTGATGCTCAAACTATCTGAAGAATACATTTGCATAGAAAAACACTTGGCCTCCTGTCCCTCGAGGGAAACAATAATTAATCATTGACAAACAAATGTTAATACTGATTATACATCAGAGCGAGGTTATAATATCTTCATGTTTCAGTGGTTCCAAGAGGCAGGGAGAGAGAAAAAGTAAAAGGAACCCTGCAATGCACAGCGGGATTTGCCACGGCAATGCCTCCATCTATATGGCAGCAGTAGACCAGGCATTCCTATTGCAGGCATTATCTGCAGCCAACGCACATCAGTAATATCTGTAATAGCAGAAGAAAAGCAATCAGCAAGACCTCCTTCTGGAGATGCAAAAGAATTAACTTGTTTGTATAACCCCCAAGAAGTCAAGGTGACTACTTTTGTGAGGGATCAGTCTGAAGACAGAGACTCGAGAGTCCCGGGTAGTAGAGAACCAGATATATATGTCTCCTACAGAAATTATTTAATAGACTTGTTTTATGTTTGTAGGATGGAAGGCAGCATGGTGTAGCCCAATCTTGTCAGATCTTGGAAGCTAAGCAGGGTTGATAACTGGATGGGAGATCACCAAGGAAATCTCTGCAGAGGAAGGCAATGGGAATCCCCGGCTGCAATCATAGGTACAAGAAGCTGCGACAGACATGCGATTCCCCCGCGGATTAAAGGGATGCGATCAGACGGACCCATCTGTCCAGCGTCCCAGAGTCGTCCTTGGGGTGTCTCGTTGCGCCACAGGAGCATCGTAAAAAGCCACCAGGGAAACGTCAGTATCATCCGAAACTGTGGGGTGGGCGGGCAGAAGTCTGATCGCACAAACACACGTCAGGTCACCCCGGGGCAAACAGCCTCGCTTCCCGCCTGCATTTCCTCGCTGGTGCGACCGCAGCCCCCCTCTACTTCTCACTTTCCATGAAAGTCCTTTGCTGGACCACCCTTAAATCGAGTGTGACTTGATGGCACTTATCTTTACCTTTATAACAAGAATACTGTCTTGCATTAGTGTCTTTGTGTCCCAAATATTGTACAGTGGGACTTTAAAGGCTGTTTTGACGGGTTTGTTTTCTCACCTTTGTTTAGAATAACTTTCTGGATGGGGAATCATAGTGGCTCTGAGCTATTAGTACATAGAAATAAGAACATCTGTTTATGAATCACTGGAAAATACAGCTCAAATGCTTACAGCATTTGTAGATATGCTCCTGGCTGCCATTGAGTTCCATTGGTTAAGTGAGGTCAGTTGAATTGTGTTGAGGTAATTCCCTACATCCTATTGGTCCTGTTGTTTGTGGGTGTCTTTCTGCTGGAATGTGGGCCACTGTAGAAGGCTTTAGATGGCTTGAGGTAAGCCTGGAAGCTGTGGAGAAGCTTGAAGTAGAAGCATTTACAATTAGTGACTTAGATAGGGCAGAAGGCCAAGCTACTGGTATCTAATACTAGAAGTTTCATGGGACCTACTTGCTGCAGGGGTGAATCTTGCAAACACAGGACTATTCCATTCTGCATCTGAATAGGAAGGGTTAGCGCTAGAGGTTAGAACAATCTGTTTATTAAATTTTTATCCTACCCTCCCTGCCATGGGAGGCTCAGGGCGGCTGACAATATATATCAATAAATATACAGTAAGACTCCACAATATTAAAACAGACTAAGCTCTAGAAGACCCAGGGTCAAATTCTCACTGTGGCATGGAAACTCGCTGGGTGACTTTGGGCAAGTCTCTCTCAGCCTAATCAAATGATTAATTGGAGGAAGGGACAAGGATAAAGAAGAAGAGGAAGAGATTGGATTTATATCCCGCTCTTCACTACCCAAAGGAGTCTCAGAGCAGCTTACAATCCCCTTTCCCTCTCTACAAAAGACACCCTGGGAGGTAGGTGGAGCTGAGAGAGGTCTCTCAAGAACTGCCCTTGTGAGAATAGCTCCGAAAGAACTTATGACTGACCCAAGGTCACACCAGGAGCTGCATGTGGAGGAGTGGGAAACCAAACCCCGTTCTCCCAGATTAGAGTCTGTGCTCCTAACCACCATGCCAAGCTGGCTCTCCAACTGATGCTGGAAGCCACTTGGGGGCGAAAAGCAGGATATAAATAATAATTAAAAAATATCCTAGGAAGCTTACCAACCTTGGTCCTAACCTCAAGACACCATTACTTTGTTTCAAGACCTGTTCCATTTCAGACTTTTCAAGCAATGAGATCTTGACTAGGGAAGCTTTCCTTACTGTAGAGTACTGATTGGACTAGGATGTTAATTCAAAAGCCCAATGTACCTGGATGTCCTTGAACCAGTCACGTTCTCTCAGCTGAGCCTAAATCACAGGGTCATCATGAGGATCAAAGGAGGAAGGAAGAACTATGTAGGCCTCCTTGAGTTCTTTGTAGGACAGACTGGATGGGAAAAAATGTACTAGACAGGTAGACTTCATATGTGTCTAAGTACAGCTTATTGAAAGCAATTGTTATTCCCATGAGTGACACCCAAATGTGTGTCTGTGTATGAGTGTGTCTTCCTTTTTAACTAAGTGAGAGGAAGAGCATGAACACATTTTATCTCAACAGTTGAGACCACCTGACAACACAACACATTTAAAGTTATGCTCCTGCAGAGTGCAGGGGATTGGACTAGATGACCTGTAAGGTCCCTTCCAACTCTAACATTCTATGATTCTATGAAAGTGCAATCCTAAACAAGTCTACAGCAGAATCCTACTGAAGTCTGTTCCATAGGGGTTTCAACTAAAGCCAGTGGATTTTTTTTAAGGCTCATACCATTAGAGTACTGAGGAGAATGGGTTTCGGTAAGCATTACATGTGCAGAAGTTTCATCCCATTCTTTTAATGCAGTGTCTTTCAAACAGGGACTAAACAGAGTACCAAGTTCCATTTCCCTTTGGGTTTAAGGGAGATCCAAGCTATACATTATATTTTACACAAGTTCCCAAGGTGAACTGGAAGTCATACTATAACTGTGCATCTCAGGTGGCAACTTCATGTAAAATCACTGCAGGGGCTGAAGTGTGATCAGGACCATAGCATTTTGAGAGAAGGGGCTCTTGCCTTCCCCCCATGCCACTTTCCCAAGTTGAAATGTCCCAGGAGGCTTTATTTGAAGAACCATCACTTTCCAAAAGTCCCTGCTCACCAACTATAGTAATCAGGCAGCCATCTGTTGGTTATTCCACCACTAGGGTGGCCCATCTGGCATCAATCACAGCCTAGGCCTGTTCCATTATGGAACCCGCTCTGCAGAATGGGCTCCCTGAGTGTGTGTGGGGGGGTCTTCTTGGAGATCTTTGTGAGATGGTGCAAGGCCTGCCTGTTTGTCGGGGCTTTTGAAGGGGGTATGAGCTGAGAGGCATCTCTTAAGGGGGGAGCGGGGAAAGGTATGGGGTTTGCTGTTTTATTTTTGACTTTAAACTGAAAATGTCTTCAACTGTTATTGTAAGCCTTGAACTATGAGGAAAGGCGGGATATCAATGTTTAAATAAATAAATAGTTAAATGAATAAAGTTGCCCTGTGGGGGACTGCTAGTGCCAGTATTCAGTACACATGCAGCATCTCTGGTGGGGGCCAGGGCTCTTTTTGTAGCAGTTATTCATTTGCATATTAAGCGACACACCCCTAATGTAACCAATCCTCCAAGAGCTTACAGTAGCCCCTGTAAGAAGAGCTCTGTAAGCTCTTGGAGGATTGGCTACATTAGGGGTGTGTGGCCTAATATGCAAAGGAGTTTCTGCTACAAAAAGAGCCCTGGGTGGGGCACATTAACACCCCCCTGTTTTGTCTCTGGGAAATGGCACTGGGGGCGGGGAGACAGGGGCACCTCATCTCCTATGCCAGGCTTTCAAGTCAGATCAGACCCCCAGTGGTGCTTTTACACAGAGTTCCCAGTCCACCAAACATGCGCAGCTTCGCTATGGCTGCAAGTCCTTGCGGCAAACTCGTGTAAAACATAACATTCAGTTTGGCCCTGAGACAGATGCAATGAAAGTCTAAGAGGTAATCTCTCAAAGATGGGAGCGATGTCATAACTGGGCATTAAGCGGAGCAACAGCAGCAGCCGCTGGCTGAACTTACCTCTAGACGTGTAGGATCCTTTGGTTCTTGCACTGGGGATTCGCTGCTCTAAAGCGTTAAGTCAGCCCATCTAGCATTCAGACATCCATCCTAATAATGAACTACTATTTTTGATTGATCTGAATTACTACTTATCCCTTAATTCCTGCCATCAAGGAAACTGTGGCCGTAGAAAAGAGCAGGAGTCCAGTAGCACCTTAGAAACTGACAAAATTTGTGGCAGGGGATGAGCTTTTGTGAGTCACTGCCACAATTTTTGTTAGTCTCTAAGGTGCTACTGGACTCTTGCTCTTTTCTACTGCTACAGACAGACCAACACAGCTACCCCACTAGCAAGCAAACTGTTAGTCCAGTTTGTCCTGTCAATAGCAATTTGACAAGGAAAAGCAGAAAATAAGAGATGTCCGATGGATTAAACCATCTGAAATAATGGTTATGTTTTGTAAGACTCCGCACACATATACACAAACCAAGAACAGACAAAACAACAACAACAAACAAACAAAACCTTAGCAGGAAAAATACTTTGGCTGCTTATTAACTCACTGGCCCATGGAATAAAAATTACTTTTCTGTGTAGAAGACCTGACCATATTATCTGCCTTTATAGAAGGGGAAAGCAGCAAATACGGTATTTATCTCAGTGCTGATGACAGTTTCTATCTACTCATCCCCATTTTGATTCGTATGGATGACCCAAGCAGTGGAATTAACAGCAGGTTCCTTGCACTTCTCAAGCAAATTGAATTTTACAGTTCCCAAGGGACTTCCTTATAAGATTTATCCTTACCATGCCAACTCAATCCCATGACTTCCCTGACACACCCTTGATGACGCACGTTTCTGGTCCCTATGTCACGTTGACATTTGCATATCATTGGTATAGCTACAGATACGTTGACATATCTCCGAACTGGTCAGACGTACCCCTGCTTTATGCTAAATTGTCTTCCTAAGCAGTTTATAAACTGGCACTGATAAAAACAAATTACCTTTCTATTAATTTTAATTACAACTGTTTGTTTACTCGTCACCGCAGAGAGAGGGGCTGGCTGAGCACACTTCTAGACACGTAGGATCCCTTGGTTCTTGCCTTGGGGATTCATGCTCCAAAGCGTTGTTAGCCCATTTAGCATTCAAAAATTTGACTGCTGCATAAATTAGTTTGTTCTGAAGCCATCCTTCCTGAGCTAAGACAAAAATATGTCAGCCAGAAACTTAAAAACTTTGGGCTAGCTCACACTAGCTCAGCTTAGAGGGAACACTGGTACCCAGGGATTTCTAGAGCAGACTGACTCACTTCCGGGTTTCCCCCAGAAGTGATGTAACAGCCTCAGCTGTTGTAATGTATACAAGCAGCCTCTAGGGGCAAGTTTCTGCTTTGCATGTCTTTCAGTTTTGGCCCTGCAGGCCTCCTGTGTATAGCGGTTAGTGGCTGAGCAAGCAGATGGAGAGGCTGACCAGAAGAAGGCCCAGCCAGAGAGAGAATGGCCCAGAGAGTTAAATAAAAAACATTCTTAAGTTGAAGCAAAGCTGGCCTGTCCTGCAGTTGTACTACCTATGGCGACGAGGAGAAACTGAAGGCATCCCAACAAACAGGCAGCCACAGAAGGGGTGTGCTTTTGCTTTGTGAGTAGCCCTGAAGCTGGGAGAAAAATGGCTGCCACGGTGGGGACTGTTTCAAAATTTGATCAGCAACAAACAGGGGAGGAATTCTGAGAAATTCCGACTCATTTTTGTCACTGCAAATAATGTCACAGATGAGGATAAAAAGAGAGCAATCTTGCTCAGCAGTGTGGTACTTTCCATGTATAGCTCCCCCCTCCCACCAGCTGCCAGAATGCTGGTGAGAAATGGGAGCTAGTAGGAACCTGGCGGCCCTAATCCAGCACTTCCTCTATAGTTCTCCCCTGTGGTCTAAGGTCCTCCTTCCTCCCCTTCCCCGGGTTCTATGCCTCCATCTGGGAGCTTCTAAATTCTGAAACAGGATCATTCGATAGTCATCTCTGAATATTTGCAGAAAGTCTTTGGTCACTGTTGATCAGTTGCAATCTGTGCATGGGAGGAGCAGGTAAGATTTTCAGTCTCAAAGGTAAAGCTGCTAATACTTTGGGGGACCTGAGGCAATGGTTAACATGGTTGCTTTAAAATTACCAACAAGGACTGATTTCTCATCCCCCAGATCAGATTTTTAACAACATATATATAAAGTATTCTCCTCCCCTGTTTGCAGGTATTTAGCCAAGCAGGTGTGGCCATAAGAATTTCTAGCAGGGGAGTAAGGTGTGGAACATCATTTTGGTAACTGAATGAGATTTGGATTGAATGTCCATTCTTCCTTTTTTTGCAGACATTTAACTTGATCATGGCCAGTGGTTAGGGTTGCCAGCCTCCAGGTGGGGCCTGGAGATCTCCTGCTTTTACAGCTAATCTCCAGCTGAGATCAGCTCCCCTGGAAAAAATGGCTGCTTTGAAGGGTGGACTCTGTGGCATTGTACCATGCTGAGGTCCTTCCCCTCCCCAAACCCCACCCTCTCCTGGAACCACCCCCAAAGTCTCCAGGTATTTTCCAACCCAGACCTGGCAACCCTATCAATGGTTCACGGTTAAGAGCTCTTAGCCCTTTGCTCTTAGTTCATTGTTCATGGCCTGAGACCCTAAAACTGCAATCCTATACCCAGCTATACCCTTATATGTTATACCCTTACTTCAGTGGAATTAGAAATTATGTCCAGACCGTAGAGATCAGTTCCCCTGGAGGAAATGGAACCTTCAGAGCATGAACTCTATGATATCACATCCCCACTGAGCTCCCTCCCTTTCCCTAACTCCACCCTCCCCAAGCACCACTCCTAAATCTCCAGGAACTTTCCAATCCCAAACTGGCAGCCCCAAGTGACATCAGTAACCCACTTCCACAGAAGCCTCAGATCTCTGGCCAACCACTTTCTTTCTTTGCCTTTTATTTCCTAGCACAGGAAACAGGGGAGTCTAACTGGAGACTGTCTCCAGCAAGGCCTCTCTCCTTGTTGCTGTAAACACTAGAATAGCATAGGGATGCCAAGTCCCCCCGGGGGGTGGGGAAACCCCTGCCCGGGAGGCCCGTTCCCCGCCGCTGGCGGATCGGGCCCCCGGGGGGAACCCCACCCCCAAAGCACGTCACACGGAAGTGAAGCAAGCACGTCGGGGACGTTGGGGATGGGGCCACAATCATCCGAGGGAAAACCATAGAGTCCCCGACGTGCTTGCGTCACTTCCGTGTGGCGTGCTTGCAGCGCGTGCGCGCTTTGCGCGCGCGAAGACTCCCGGATCAAGGCTGGACTCCCCCGCTCCGGAACAGGTAAGCACTTGGCAACCCTAGAATAGCACCATCCTTAGGAAAGGTGTTCTTGCAGCATTCAGTCAACTACGGGAGGAGGGACCTTGATGTGGATTCCAATGGCTGTGTTCAGACTGGCAGTTTGGCCCAATATAGATGTGTTCCCCTAATGGATTAAACCGGCAGGGTCACACAGCCACATCTGCCAGCCATTCCCCAGTCATACTCATCCTATCGTATGACAAGTTGTATTTTATTTTATTTTATTTATACCCCGCCCTATCCCACAAGTGGGCTCAGAGTGAAGAGACACTACATAACACGTGGTGTTTTCAGTTCTCTGCACAGTCATCGCTGGTATGCCCCACAATACTTCAAAGTGCTACAATTAGAGGAGGCACCATATTGCTCCAAGCCACCAGTCTGACCACAGCCAATCAAAGCCACAGAAGAACTCTTTGGGAGCATATTCCACCACAGGTAATCATAAAATTTGGCTCAATTGCTAGTAACATTTATGCATTCTTAATATGGGACAAAGGAGATATGCCCTTCCAGTTTCCTCAGGAACGTAGGCATTGCAGTGACACTTCCATAAGAGAAATTCACCCTTTCTCCTTTGTTTTCACATCTGTATGTGTATACATGTGTGTGCGTGTGTGTAAAGAGTTCATAATACTGAACCATTTTGCAGCGGTTGATGAGAGCACACAGAGTGCCACAGATGGAATGAGCACCAAGTGTGCTAAGAATGAATACTAATGACCTCATTATGCTTCATGTGTTATTTTGCAAAACAGTACCTATTGTAGCATTGAAGACTACTTAGCAAATGGGATTGTTTGAATAGTCTCTTAATAATAGAGAGAAATAAGACTCTCATCTTTCTGCTTGAAGTATTTCCTCTTTGGTAAGACAGAGGGAGTCTGAGAAATTTGGGGGATTTTTTAAAGATTTATGTTTGATAGAATTTTCATAAGATTATCAGTTATATTAAAGAAATGAAATGGCAGTCTCATCTACGAAGCACAGGTTACCACTGCACCAGCATTATTTATATGTTAACAGGGATTTCAGGTCTCTGCAGAATCACTGCTTTTAACCTAAGGAACATTTTATTGGGAACATTTGGCTGTACAATCTCAGGAGAATATATAGTTGACCAAAGAGAAGTACTACTGGACATGTGATTGCACTGGAGGCTTCATTTGTATTTTTGTATTTCTTTTCTTTGCCCAGTGGTTAAACTTTGGAACAATTGTTTTCTGGTCTTTATTCCATATTTTGTATATGTATGATTGTATATATTTTTACAGATCAGCCAACATGTTCTGTTTGTATTAGACCTCTGAGAAGGCCTGTAAAGGCCGAAACGCGTTAGGTCTATTTCATTAGCCCTTGTATGTTTTTATATTTGTATATGAGGTATGAATGGGCCCTTGTTTGTAATTTTAATTTGTGTTGAATAAATACGTGTATATTTTTTGTATGTTTCATAATTAGATTTTTAGAGTTGGCTCTCTTCTATTCTTGACTAACCTTTTTAGGTTTTGAGTCTCATCTACGAAGCACAGGTTACCACTGCACCAGCACTATTTATATGTTAACAGGGATTTCAGGTCTCTGCAGAATCACTCATCAATGCAAAAGCTATCCTTTCATTTGGTCTGGAACCACGGTCCACAAATTGTGTCTAGTCTCTGTGGCTGACTATTATTACCTGTTTTTTTCCCATCAAGTCAAAGCTGACTTATTGCAACTCCATTGGATTTTCAAGGCAAGAGTCCTATAGAGATGGTTCGCCACTACCTATCTCTGCATAGCAATCCTGAACTTCCCTGGTGGTCTCCCACCACAGTACCAACCAGAACCAACCCTTCTTAGCTTCTGAGATGTGACGGGTTGCTACACAGAGGCACACAATGGCAATCCACCTCTGAACATCTTTTGCATTGAAAACCTTACAAGGGCTCCGGTCACACGGGCAGGAAACTGCAGGGGGGGGGGAAGCGTGGCTGTTTGCCCCAGGGCAAACTAACGCGCGGTTAAGCGATCAGACCTCCTGTGGAGGTCCTGTGGAGGTACCGTGGATGTTCCGTGGGCAGGGAGAGGTGCCGATCACAGGACACGCCTGTGCGCAACGAAGAAGCGCGCGGTGCGGCAAACTGGTTTTCTTTTTTTGTGTACACGACAAATGCGCATGCTCCGTTGGGTGCGTGTGCGCATCCACGGAGACATGGGGGGGGGGAAACCCTTTTTCGCAAGGGGACATGGGTGAGCGCTGGATGCCACCGGAAACGTGATCAGACGCCCACCATTGCCCCGCAGTTTCCGGAAACTAGTACCTCCGAGGTACTAGTTTTTTGCTGCGCGTTTTCGGCGGGAAGTCTCGGTTGTGCCACGGAAGCGCTACGCTTCCCAGATGTGCCGGTGAGATCGCGCCCAGAAAATCCGCCTGTCTTCCGTCTCTCTTGCGTGGCTAATGTTCCGTGTGACCGCAGCCAGGGTTGAGTGCAAATTGATAGAACAAGCAAACAAAAAATCATAATAATATAAACTTCTCCCACAAGAGAAAAAAATTCAGCATTTCAAATTTGGAGCATTCATTTTCCTTCTGATATCAATATAAGAAGTTAGTGCTACATTTAAAAAGCACACCCCGAAATAAACAGTTAAAAACCCAGAGGACAATTCAATATCAATGAAACTCCTTGGCACAGAATTTGGAAAGCTTTTTTTAGTAAGAAATTACTGTTCTCCCTTTTATAAAGAAACAAGTGGAGATTCGCAACAAAATGTTGCGTACTGTGTTCTAGTTTGCAGGCAGAGGGGCGGGACGTCGCTCGTTCCGTGAGCAATCAGGCCACAGTTTTCGCCGTCCAGGGGCGGGCCTGCAAAGTTTTTTTCGGCCGGCTGTCTCTCCCAGCTTTTCATCCTGTCCTCACTTTGTTTATGCCTCTCTTGGCCTGGCTGAAGTCGCACCGCCGTGGGGGAGGAGGACAGGTAGACGGAGCCATTCAACTGGGGGGCGGAGGGAGGGAGGGAGGGAAACGACCCTCCACAATCGGCGACGTCCAAAGGCAGCGTGGCTGGCTGATGGATATCAGTGTGGCTGGGGGAGGACGTTTTTTCCCCTTTCAAGTGGCAGCGGGGAGGCCTTGTCGGCCCGCCGAACTTTCTCCCTCCCTCTTCCCCTGGCAGCAGCAGCGAGGCTTCGTCGGCCGCCAAGCTTTCTCCCCCCCCTCAGCTCCCCCAGCAGTGGCAGCGAGACAGGAGCTCCCTTCGGCAAACTCTCTCCTTCCCTCCATGGACGGCGGTGGCGGCGGCCAGGGATTTGCGGCTTACAGCCGCACGCCGGCCAAGCCTTTCCCCCACCCCTTCCCCTTTTCTGCTGACGGCGGAAGCGAAGCCGTTCCAAGAGCGTTCCCAGTGCATGCGCAGGGAACACTCTTTTAGTTTTGGGGGGATTTTAATATCCCCCTGATATTTTTTTTAAGTTTTCAGATTTTTGTGCACCCCTGGGGACTGCCCCAGGGGTGCACAAAAAGCTCCCTCCCCCCAGGTGCCCCCGATGCGCGGATTTAGGTATCCGCACGCAGGGGGCGCCTTTCGCTATTAGATATATAGACTGCTCTGTTACATATCAAAAAGAAGGATCAACTGCAGTTCTGCTTTATGCAAGTTAAGAAGCATAGTGATCTTTGGGACCCGTGTGGAACCCTCGCGGTGTAATCCTAAGCAAAGTTACACCCTCTTAAGTCCATTGAAGTCAAGGTACTTTATCACACAATAAATTCATGTGACTCCTTAGGCCAATCTGCTTATGCTTATGCCTCCATAGAAACAACCACTAACTTAAATACTATGCATGTTGCATATAAACTAGAGATAAAGCACCCAGCCTAGAATCCATCTCATCATTTGATGAATTGGGGCCACACACCACATGTGCTCCAGCTGCTGCAGTGTTAGTGAAAAGAGAACTACAGGAGATGAGAGTCACCCCTCTCCCAGGCACAGAGCACCCAGCTCTTAGTTGTGCAAATGGCACTGGCCAAAGTAAGAACAACAGGTTTAACATCTCATAGCTTCTTGAAAGTCACATAAACAAAGAAGCAACCAAGTGAAGCTTATCCACTGCTACAAACCATTTATACCTACAGAAGACTTGCTGTGCAATCCTGTGATTTTTTTTTTTACTCAGAAGTAAACCCTGCTAAATTCACTGGGATTTACTGTCAGGTAAGTGTGCACAAGCTTGCAGCCCAAGTGGCAGTTCTGTGTACATTTACCAGGGAACAAGCCCCATAGAATTCAATGGAGCTCACTTCTAAGTAAGCATGAATAGACTTACGCTGTCAAGGGAGGAATGGCTTTTGCAGCGGATGAACAAACTCTGGGTTTCTAATTGGTGCCTCTGAATACTGTTCTGCATATACTACACAAATAAAGCCCTGACTGAAAATGGCAGTTCTGTTTGTTGCTGCCTCTGTCTCCAGTCCCAGCACACAAAGGGGCATAGAGTTCTCAGTTTCTCAGGGGGAGGGGCATGGGGCTGAACCTGTCCCAGGCCCACACTTAGTAATTTATATGAAATTATTTATATTTTTGAAAACCATGGCATAAAAATTAATCATGTGGTTGGAATCCCCCCCCACACTCATAATAGTCTGAATCTCAGTCAAAGAGAGGAGACTCTGTAAGAGAAGAGGGAAGATGTCATGAACGCCTTCTCTGAAACATTTTGAGTAAACATTGCATTCATGCATGAAAGGAAATACTGCCTCCCCTCTCTCGCTTCCTCACAACTTAGGCTGAGTGTATGACTGGCCCAAGGTCACATAGTCTGTGGCTAAGTGGGGATTTGAATTCTGGCCTCCCCAATCTTAGACAAACACTCTAACAGCTACACCACTGACATACTTGGATACTCAGTACGGATCTCCAAATGCATCTCAGAATCCAGAGTAAAGACTGGCTTCTCAGATACCCTGGACTTAAAATATAGGAGCATTTGTTTGAAGTAGGGTCCAGGATGGCAGAATCGCCTCACTTTCTATATTCGGTGAACCAGCTTTCTCTCTCCTCTTCCCCATGTGCAGACACACACAGACAAAAAGAGAAAAAAATGGCTATTCCTGTCTCTTCCATTTCTTTTTTTCTCTAAAGCTGCAAGTCCCAGGAAACCAAAATCACCTTAACTTTTAGTATATTGTCTGTTTTGATGACCCACGAGTTGGGAATAGGGACCTTAGGCAGAACTTCCAAAGAAAAAATAAGGCAAGGCAGCGGTGAGGGTTCTCCCGTGTGGCAAGTACGTGTCCCAAAGTCCCAGAGAAAGAAAAGTGGAGTTGGCAGCCTTTGTGCAAGTGGAGAGGATGAGACTGCACAGTTTTGGCCGGCAGAGCAGCACAAATGAATTTCAAAGAAAGAACGCCCAGGAATTCAGGGTGAGTCCAGGATGAGAATCTATGGATTTCCAGGCTCTGACTGAGTTGAGGGGGGCTTCTCAGAAGACACCTATCCAAGACACCTATTCAGATCTTCACTGGCAAAGGCTGGCTTCTCTGGTCAGATGAAACAAATATTAAATGAGGGTTGGACTCTCTATTTCATGCCACTGATCTGAAGGTGCCTCTGTCTTTAGCATCGAACACGAATTGCAAGCCATGTTCTTCAGCCCAGTCAACAAGTACCTCACCAGAAATGGCTGAGAAGCTAAATGCATTTTTTTGCCTCTGTCCTCACTGTGGAAGATGAGAAGTGCTTGCCCACTCCAGAACCGCTGAGTTCGGGAGCGGTGATGAGAAACCTGAGTCAGATTGAGGTGACGAGAGAGGAAGTCCTACGACTGATAGACAACTTAAAAGCTGATAAATCACCAGGCCCGGATGGCATACATCCGAGAGTTCTGAAAGAACTCAGATGTGAACTTGTGGATCTCCTGACAAAAATATGTAATATTTCATTAAAATCTGCCTCCATTCCTGAGGACTGGAAGATAGCTAACGTCACTCTCATCTTTAAAAAGGGTTCCAGAGGAGATCCGGGAAATTACAGGCCAGTCAGTCTGACTTCGATACCGGGTAAGTTGGTGGAAACTATTATTAAGAAAAGAATTAATAGGCACATAGATGAACAAAAACTATTGAGGAAGACTCAGCATGGGTTCTGTAAGGGAAAATCTTGTCTCACTAACCCGTTAGTGTTCTTTGAGAGAGTGAACAAACATGTGGACAAGGGGGACCCAATAGATGTTGTTTACCTTGACTTCCAGAAAGCTTTTGATAAAGTTCCACATCAAAGGCTCCTAAGTAAGCTCAATAGTCACAGGATAAAATTCCCCTCCTTACCACCACCCTCACCTCACATGACTTTTGTCCATGCAGGTCACATGATCCCCAAGAGAGACTTCCCATTGGACAATGAAAAATGCATATGCAAAATATATATGCAAAAACAGAAAGTGAGCATATTTAGACCTCTTAATAAAAAGTAGGGTCCCCCCACAGATACTGTTCATAACTGGTAAACAAAGTATGATTTGAGTAGCTCGCTCACAAATAGTTGTGGTCCTCACATTAGCTGTTATGGTACAAACTCCAGTATAATTCCTTTGCCGCATACAAAGCCAACCCATGGTATCAGACTGCCCCAAATCATTTTCCTCCCTTCACTATTGTCTCTGCAATATAAACAGTCACCTCTCGACTATCAGAACTGTTTTATAATATAATACTCCCAGCATGGGTGTTATAATTGCAGCCATGCATAATAGCTCCATCTAGGATATAATCATAAATTGAAAGATATATTTCTCCTAGTAAGAGATGAGGGGGGGGAAAACACATACACACATTGTGTTGTTACATACATTGTAATTGCTTTGTACCTGGCAGGGAAATTTTGAAACAATGGTGTCGTGGAAATCTATTATTAAAGCAATCAAATAAGATTTGTAAAGATAATCAAATGGAATGTTTTATGACTTCCTTGGGGGTTCTTATTAAAAAAAATCTCTAGCAACCCAATTATTTGATTGGTAGGCCTTCTATATAGGTGGGGCAGAAGAGAACATATTTAATATTTTTTTTATAAAAGAATACAGTAAATCTGATTACAAACTGCACATGAGGATAAATGTAATAAGCCCTTCACAAATGAGAAAAAAAGGAATTACAATGTCTGTGGCTATGAGGTTACTTCTTGTATCACTCAGTCCTACTTCTGAATAATAATGCCATAGGTACTTCTGAATAATGATGCCTTTAAAAAAGTTTAAAGTTAATTAGAAATCAGTAGCTCAACAACCTTCACAATGAAATCATTAATAACATTCTAAGTTTATCGGCTGCTCCTTACAAGAAGGGAAATTCATTGCTTTGTAAATGGTGAATTTCCTACATTTTCTCCAATATGTACAGGTACCTTAATAAGGATATTAGTGAAATAACCCCAGGTTGTCTCTAGGAAGCCTTTTTTATAGGTCTGAACTGAAATTCCATATGTAAGTGCTGTCAAGTCACAACTGATTTATGTCAGTCTCAGCAAGGGACTTACAAGGCAAGTAAAAGCAAAGGTGGTTTGCCATTACAGTTCTCTGCAAAGTGTTTCTTGGTGGCCTCTCATCCAAGTGCTGACTCTCCTTAGCTTCCATGATCTGATGCGATTGTGCTTTGCCATACCATTCTAAATCCCCGAATTGAAACTACTCAGTTTTAGCATTGTGTGGGATACTGAACTTCTACTTTTACAGATGTGTGGGGAATTTTTGGCAACCCCTTAAATATTGGAAAGGGCTTATAAGTCAATGGTAGCACATCAGTTTTGCATGCATAAGTTTTGTTGTTGTTTTTCAGTCGCACAGTCGTGTCCGAATCTTTGCGACCCCATGGACCAGATCACGCCAGGCCTTCCTGTCTTCCGCCGTCCTCTGAAGTTGGCTCAATTTCATGTTCGTTGCATCTATGACACTGTCTAACCATCTCATCCTTTGCCGTCCCCGTCTTCTTTGACCTTCAATCTTTCCCAGCATCAGGGTCTTCTCCAGTGAGTGCTCCCTTCTCATTTGGTGGCCAAAGTATTTGAGCTTCAGTTTCATTATCTGGCCTTCCAGGGAACAGTCAGGGTTGATTTCTTTTAGGATTGACTGATTTGATCTTCTTGCAGTCCAAGGGACTCTCAAGAGTCTTCTCCAGCACCATAGTTCAAAAGAATCTATTCTTCGGCGCTCGGCCTTCCTTATAGTCCAACTCTCGCAGCCATACATGACTACTGGGAATACCATTGCTTTGACCATGCGGACTTTTGTTGGCAGGGTGATGTCTCTACTTTTTATCATGCTGTTTAGGTTCGCCATCGCTTTCCTCCCAAGGAGCAGGCGTCTTTTAATTTCATGGCTGCAGTCACAGTCTGCGGTGATCTGGGATCCCAGGAACGTGAAGTCTGTCACTACTTCCACGACTTCCCCTTCTATTTGCCAAGGAGTGATGGGGCCGGATGCCATGATCTTAGTTTTTTTGATGTTGAGCTTCAAGCCCACTTTTGCGCTCTCCTCTTTTACCCTGAGCAAGAGGCTCTTTAGGTCCTCTTCACTTTCTGCCATTAGAGTGGTATCGTCTGCATATCTGAGGTTGTTGATCTTTTCCCCAGCAATCTTAATTCCCGCTTGTGATTCATCCAGGCCAGCATTTCGCATGATGTACTCTGCATATATATTAAATAAGCAAGGTGACAGTATACATCCTTGTCGTACTCCTTTTCCTATGCTGAACCAATCAGTTGTTCCGTATCCGGTTCTAACTGTCGCTTCTTGGCCCTTATACAGGTTTCTCAAGAGACATGTGAGGTGGTCTGGTACTCCCATCTCTTTAAGGACCTGCCATAGTTTGTTGTGATCCACACAGTCAAAAGCTTTAGCATAGTCAATGAAGCAGAAGTAGATGTTTTTCTGGTACTCTCTTGCTTTCTCCATAATCCAGCGAATGTTGGCAATATGATCTCTCGTTCCTCTACCTCTTCGAAACCCAGCTTGTACTTCTGGCAGTTCTCTATCCATGTACTGTTGAAGCCTAGCTTGTAGGATCTTGAGCATGACCTTGCTAGCGTGTGATATGAGTGCAATTGTGCGATAGTTTGAACATTCCTTTGCATTGCCCTTCTTTGGGATTGGAATGTATACTGACCTTTTCCAATCCTGTGGCCACTGTTGCGTTTTCCAAATTTGCTGGCAAATTGAGTGCAGCACTTTAACAGCATCACCTTTTAAGTCTTGGAATAGCTCAGCTGGGATACCATCACCTCCACTAGCTTTGTTGTTAGTAATGCTTTCTAAGGCCCATTTAACTTCACATTGCAGGATGTCTGGCTCGAGGTCAGTGATTATACCATCATGGTTGTCAAGGACATTGAGGTTGTCAAGGACATCCCCTCATGGATCACTGCCTTGTTGTGGTGAGGGGGCTTGCATGGTTCGATTAGGCTGTGGGCTATGCCGTGGAGGGCCACCCAAGACGGACAGGCCACAGCAGAGAACTCAGACCATGTGTGATCCACTGGAGAAGGAAATGGCATGCATAAGGTGCCAGGCTAAATTCCTGGCATCTCCAGTTAAAAGAATTGTCAGCATTAGGGAAGAACTTTATCTGCCTGAAACTCAAGGGTATCTGCATTCCCACTGCATAGAGCCCGCCAAAACTCCAACCACCCAATCCAGGGGCCACTGATGTCACAAAATTAAAAAAAAATAACATTTTAATAACATTTTAAAAACTCATGCTGGCCAGTTGGAGCAGGCAGGATTAGTTAGAGCAGGCAGTCGCTCATCCAACAGGGACTTGGAATCCCTAATCTGGCTTTTGGAGCCCCAACATCTTCCCTTGAACTGGGCTACTCTTCTTATTGGCTTCTTTGTCCGTAGTTATTCATATTCATTAGTAAACTGCTGAATATGATTATGAGAGGATTTATATCCAAGAATGAATTTTCCCCCCTTGAAACTTTTTTTCATTAACATAATTGAAAATGGTAATTTGTTATGGTGTTTTTTCCCGTTTGGTTTTCTTTATAAAATCTCGCAAGATTAAGTAGTTTGACATTCATACACGGAAGACTTACTGCATTGTTTCGGGAATGCATTGGGCTTTTGTTCTCCTACTCAGATATTAAAAGTATATATTAAAGTAAACCAATTTGTAGGCACATTTTTGTTCCTCTTTGCAATCTTTATCACAAAACTGGGGGATAATATTTTGCACAAGAACCCTTTCTGGCAGTAAGCTGAAAACAGCATGGCTGTGTTTACAGTCTTCACACCCAAAAGGATGTGCTAATTTAGGGAAGCATCCATATGCTGAAAAATAGCCAGACGGTAATGGCATCCATAAAAATCACTATGGCTTGAGCTGCATTTTAACTGTGTTGCTCTAATTTGCTTTTGGATTTTGGTTTATCATGTGAAAATGATCAAAACTCTAGTTACAACTTGCTAGAAGCAGTGAAGTCAGAGAAAAGTTCAACAGTGACTCTTTCCTTTAGGGCCACATCAGAATTCCTTGTCCCTGATGAACACATGAAGGTGCCTTATACCAAATCAGACCATCAGTCCATCGAGGTCAGGATGGTCTACTCAGACTGGCAGCTGGTCTCCACAGTCTCACATAGAGATCTTTCACATCATCTACTCCCTGGTCCTTCTGACTGGAGATGCTGGGGATTGAACCTGGGACCTTCTGTGTGCAAAGTTGATTCTCTACCAATGAGCCACAGCCCTCCCCATCCCTCTAAATATCCCTATCATGAATCAGCTTCTCCCTTGTGCAAATCAGTCCAGCTGACTTATGGTGGCAAGAGATGAACAGTGGTGGCTTGCCATTGCCTGCCTCTGTGCAGCAACCCTAAACCTTCTTCGTGGTGCCCCATCCAAGTACCAACCACGACTGACCCCACTTAGCTTCCGAGATCTGATGAGATGAGGCTAGCCTGGGCCATGTGAGTAAAAGGCAAGAAGGGGATGTGTTCTGCTTGACAGTCAGAAGCTGAACTGAAGGCCTGGATTAAGACATTAATAATTGTTCTAGTCTAGTTGGCTGATCAGTCCAGTTCTTGAACTGAAATAACTCACATGGTTGTGAGCATCATTGTTAAACACTAAGGTCAATGGACATTGGTCAGTATTCATTGAAATGCTGAAAAAATATTTGTGTAGACATACAGTTATATGAGTGCTGTCCCAATCATGGCCTCCTTAACTTAACAAACCTTAGCTTTCTAAAGGAGACACTTGCTATGGAGAGGGCTCTTGAAACAGGCAGCAAATCTCTCTTCTCCATCTTCCCTAGCATAACTTCCTACTCTGTGGGGACTCTGAACTGCACAACAGGTTCCTCAGGTCTAGATGCAGAGAGGCTATGGCTAGCCAAATCTTGGAAACTAAGCATGGCCAGCTATGGTTAGTACTTGGATGGGAGACCACCAGGGGAATATGAGGGTGCTGTGCAGAGGCATGCATTGACAAACCACCTCTGTTTCTTGCCTTGAAAACTCCTATGGGGTTACCATAAGTCAGCTGCGACTTGATGGCATTTTCTACGACCTGGCACTGATCATGTTTGTATTGGAGCGTAAGTTAAATAAGCAGAGAACAATTAAAGATTCACACTCTATAAACCTTTAGAATTGGAAAGTTTATAAATAGTGGTTTAAAACCGTAGATATATATGATATCTGTTTGAATTATGACATCACAAAGAACTTAACACGTCCTGTTGTCCCATAA
>NW_015163705.1:38189-75667 GCF_001447785.1 Gekko japonicus | reverse complement strand
ATTATGCTAATGTGGGTTCCTGTTTCCATCAGCAATATGTTTTCCTTAAGTGGATAGTTGTGTGCAAACAATAAACACAAATTGCACTTTTAACATGAAATATTCACAATACCTAAGTGAATGAAGTCATTCAATCTGTTATCTTGACCAGAAATTTAGTTATATTTTCAAGATGAAGGGAAATATGGATTATTAAACATTTATTAACTGTTCTTTGGTAAGGAAGCAAGTCTATTTTCCCTCTGATACAAACAATGCAGAGGAACAAAGCAACACATGCTGATAACAGGTTGAAAATGTTAGACTTGAAGCATTGGGGGGGGGGGACACACACTGCAGAGGTCCATCAGTGGCTATTCGCCAAAAGGTATAGATAGGAACATTCAGTCTGGGGCAAGTGATGCACTGTATTCTTGGTGCTGGGGGGGCAACAGTGGGAGGGCTTCTAGTGTCCTGGCCCCACTGATGGACCTCTTCATAGCACCTGGTATTTTTGGCCACTGTGTGACAGAGTGTTGGACTGGATGGGCCACTGGCCTGATCCAACATGGCTTCTCTTATGTTCTTATGTTCTTATCTAATCCTCAGTTTTCCACAGGCCTCCTTAAACACAGTCTGAGGGAAACTGTGCATACCATGTAGGGCTTGCTGAACTTTCAAAATATTTCTTCCTCTCACAAGAGGAGGCGATAATTTTAGTTGCCGTGGCAATGGGCATGTGGGGCTTACTGGGTATATGTACAGATGTCTGGGGGAACAATGAAGGAAGGAGGATCAACTGCTCCAACACCTCAGTGGTGGTGTGTGAGAGAATACATCACAGGGAGGTGCTTGAATCCTGACCAGAGCTCAGTCGGCGTCTTTCTGGACTAGGGCTGTTTTCCAGGTATGTATTCTTTTTTATTTATTTGACAAACTTATATCCCTCCTTTCTGCCTTCACAAGAGCCACCAAGATGGCTAATGTTTTCAAAAATATATGATAAAACCATTAAAATCACCCTCCCAACACATTTCATTGAAACAATGCAAAAACAGAATAAAAACACATACAAAGCCATAAAAAAGCAGTTAAAACATTGGTCAGGAGTCCAGTGCTCCCTCTAAGCTGTGGAGTCTTGTGAGCAAAAATTCTGCTTTGTGAGCTACTGGCATTAAATTTGTAAGCGAGCGATTTGGCTACTGCATACATTAGTTTGCTCTGGAGCCATCCTTCCTGAGCTAAGACAAAATTCTGTGAGCTGGAGGCTAAAAAACTGTGAGCTAGCTCACACTAACTCAGCTTAGAGGGAACACTGGTCAGGACTGGAGTGAGGGATCATGGAGGGAATGAAAACCAAAACAAAAAAGTCTTCACCTGCTGACGGAAGATTGCAACAGAAGGGGACTGATGAATCTCTCTGGGGAGAGATTTCCAGAGCTTTTGTGCCATGACTGAGAAGGCCCTCTCCCAGGTTGCTGCCCACCTAATCTCAGAAATACAGAAGGACCCAAAGCAGGTCCTCTGATGATGGTGGTAGTAGTCAGGTGGGTTCATAAGGGAGTAGGTGGTCCTTCGGGTAGGTTGGTCCCAAACCATGTAGATCAAGACTAGCACCTTAAATTGTGCCCAGAAACAACTTGAGGGCCAATGCAGATGGCTCAACACCAGAGTGATCTGGTCCCTACATTCCAGTCCAGTCAACATCCTGGCAGCCACATTCTGTACCAATTTAAGTTTCTGAACACGGTTGTTGCTTTTCCGCTTTTTTCTTTTTGCAGCTGTATGAACTCTCTTGTTGTTTCCATATAACAGTTCCAGCCCCGTAGCTAGGGGATTTTTGGGGAGGGGCCTCGGGGGGGGGCCTGCCAGCTAATTAAATCAAAGCACAGTGAAGGTTGTAAGTTGGGGCACTTTGGGGGCAGCCCAGGAAGGAAGGGGCCCAGAAGAAACACTAGGGGGCTGGACCCCGTGGGCCCCACATTAGCTATTGGCCAGAATGGTTCTTGTCTACCTTACAAGAATGCTGTAAAGGTTATGAAGACAGTGTGTGCACATGTTGCTTTGAACACGTAGAGAAAAGCATGACCTAAATACTATTATAATTTTGCTGTCAAGTTGCAGCCAACTTCCGGTGATCCCATCAGGTTTTCAAGGCAACAGGTGTTTTGCTATTGCCTGTCTCTTTGTAGCAACCTCATTCCTTGGTGGTCTCATATCCGAGTGCTAACCAGGGTCAACCCTGCTTAGCTTCTGTGTTAGGCCTTGACCCCCTCCTCCCTTGGAAGGACAAGCTTAGTTCCTATAAATAGGTACCTATAAATTGATTCCCTGTTTAAGCACCTCGGGAACAAATGGCAAAAAACAAACAAACAACTCACCCGTGGTTGTGTATGATGACGCAGTGGCAGGCTGCCCCCGCAGCTTCAAAGGACTGTGTGATCGTGCAATTGCAGGTCAAATTCCTCTGGTGGAAATAGCCTCACTCCCCCCCCCCCGCATTATCTCGCATGTGTGACCACCACCATTGCGTCCCTAACCCTGCAGATATGTCCTCTGGGTGAAACTTTTCAGTAAGCAGGAAATAAATTATGGAGACTTAAAAAAAAATCTTTGCAGAGTTAATTTGCAGTCCTACTATACACGTAAATCTTTCTCAGATGAAATGTGTTATAGAGCCTATTTCTTGCTTCAGCAAAACTTCTCCTTTCTTTATTCTGTCACTCAGAGGTGGCTTCTGGATTAGGTGAACAGATACACTTATGATGATGTGGAAATCAGTTTTGTGCTTGTAGAATGCCGGTCTCTGAAATTATATTCCTTTTTCATAAATAGAGGGCTATATGATGGTGTCAAGTTTCATTTTGCTTCTTCTTTTTCCACGTCAACATATCTGTTTCTCTTCCTGTTTGCTTACAGTGTGGTGTTTTGTTCTTTTTTGCATTTAGATTTTGAATTCCATAATGCATTTTACCCATCAGTGATACATGGTTGGGCAAACAGGTACAGGAAATGGCGAGAAATGGTTACAGCATCCAAAACAAAGCAAAAAAAATTAAAGATGTACATTTCCGGGGTGTTGAAGACAAGTGCATACAAAGCGGTGGTAACAATGTTTTCCTTTGCATAGAGGCACTGCAGGAATGAAAAGAGATATTCATTAGAGAATTACAATCAGCAAGAAATCTGAAAGCTTCCCCACATGAGCCCCCTGCAGATGACATTGCACATGTTGACTTCCATGTGCATAGAAGGGAAACTGAAATGAATGCACTGGCTCTGCCTATGTGTTATCACTAGCTTCTACAGCATCCTGACCTTACTGGAGGAAAGGTGGTATCCAGGGCTTTTTTTGTAGAAAAAGCCCAGCAGCAACTCATTAGCATAATAGGCCATACCCAACAGCAGGAACTCGTCAGCATATTAGGCCACACCCACGACAGTGCAGCTCATTAGCATATTAGGCCACACCCCCATGTTACCAGAAGTGTGGTCATCCAGCCACACCCACCTTTTGCTTCTTATTCTGTTTACCTTGTTTGTTGTCAAAACCCAGGGCTTTATTTTTAGCAGGAACTCCTTTGCATGCTGGCCACACACCCCTAATGTAGCCAATCCTAATGAGTTTCTGCTGTTGGGTGTGGCCTATTATGCTAATGAGGTTCCTGCTGGGCATGGCCAACTCGGGAGCCAGCCGGAACTCCGTTCCTGTGCGTTCCTGCCCAAAAATAGCACTGGTGGTATCAAAAAATTAATAATAAAATGATGTTTTATTAGTGTGGAACATTGGTGCAGTAATGAGGAAAAGGCAGCAGGGAAGACCTTGGTTTCTGCACCCTGTTAGCTCTCTAGGGCAACTGGTTGGCCCCTGTGAGAAACAGGATGCTGGATCAGATAGACCACTGGTCTGGTCCAACAGGTCTCTTCTGATATTCTTCTGAATTTGCAGAAGGGACTGAAAGCTGTGGTGGACAGCGTAGTGAAGCAAGACCTTAGCTAGGATATATCTGTTGTTTTGTTTGCTTGTTTGTTTTAACTATTTAAATTGTATTGTTTAATTTGGTCTGGAACTTTCAGGGAGCCACTGTGGGTCCTTCGAGAGAAAAGCAGCATAGCAATGTGTTAATAAATAAATATAGAAAGCAAACATTTCAGTCCATATTTTACCCAAAGGAAACACCACTAACTATATGCGACGGTCCAAGGACTTCTATTTCATATTTATCTGTTCTGTAAATATCCGAACAGGTATGACACATGTTCCAATTCACTGTACAGTTTAGATTATAAGTCTGACATTGCTTTATCTGTGTAGATAATGATTTGTTATAGGTAGGGTAGGGAGGGGTGGGTGGAAGTTGCACTGTTCCGAGGAATACGTAATTTGGTTACCTTGAGCTTGTGGGACCTAATTAGAGCTGCATTCTTAGTAGCTTGGGATATCAACATAACAGAGGAGATGTGCTTGAATAATGTAGACATTTTGTCATGAATACTGCAGTGGCCCATTTCCACCTGGAGATCTTTTTTGAACACAATCTGGGCATGCCGTAGGGTGGAATGCTTCAATGGCACTGGGGAGAGAGAAGCAGAGAAGGGGGACCAAACATGGTGACAACAGTTTCCCCGGTTCGGTAGGGACTACTGAGATTCTGTGTTGGGTAAGATGTATGGGGCTGTAACCTAAAAGAAAGATCACGTCACAAAGCGTTGCAGATGTTCCCAGATTTATTATTGCCATTCGATCAGCTGGTGATGTGTAAGGTGCAGAGACCTGCAGAAAATCGATTTTCAGACATCTTCCAGGGTAATTAACACAATCCCATATTCTGAGATGTAGATCCAAGTGGGTCTCCAGCAATGCTCCCTCTAAGCTGTGGAGTCTCGTGAGCAAAGATTCTACTTTGTGAGCTACTGCCATTAAATTTGTGAGTGAGTGATTTGGCTACTGCATTAATTAGTTTGCTCTGGAGCCATCCTTCCTGAGCTAAGACAAAAATGTGTGAGCCAGAGGTTAAAAAATGGTGAGCTAGCTCACACTAACTCAGCTTAGAGGGAACACTGGTCTCCAGTATTGCTTGCAGGACTGAGTAGTGCATACTGTTTGGGGGACTGGAAGGATGCTGTATGCACACAATGGGGAACACGGTTTCCGTGTCAGAAGCAATCCCGGCTCATAGAAGTTTCTTCTCTGCAAATTTATGCATGAGCACCAGAGCTTTGAGGTTCATATAAGAGCAGCTGCAATGGAATATTTTATAAACTTCTGGTCATAGTTTCTTGGTTTACGGAATCATTTTGCACACACTGACATGGGGGAAACTATTAGCACAGTAAGGATGCCACCATTTGTGAACCATGCCAGGCTCATACAACTGAGAACCCATCAAGAAAAATGAACCCTGCCAGAAATGCACGGCACATCAACAAGGGGTTAGATGGTTTCAGATTGTGTATTCCTGTTTTTCTATCCCAAGTTCCCCTGTTTTGATTCTGTTTCTCCTTTGTACTGCCTGAACACTAGTGAGCCAGTGTGCTACAGTGGTTAATAAAGTGTCGGGGTTTGAATTCCCATACCATAATGAAGCTCACTAGGCGAGTCACTCTCTCTGAGCTTGGTCTACCACACAGGATTGTTGTGCGGATAAAATGGGGAAGGGAGAGTAGGGTTGCCAGGTTTCCCACTATGGCGAGAGGCAGTTCGCTGGAAACCCCCACTTGCCACTCTGTAAATTGGTGGGAGAAAAATTAAGTTAAAAAAATGACAAAGTTATAAAAGGCAGAAAGACGTATGAGTTTTTGTATTCATGCAATTTCTGGATCCACTGGAACACAACCTCACCTTTCCTTGCTTCCTTATTTCCTTCTCACACACCAGCCTACCTATCTTCTATCTGTCCAGGTCCTCAGCTATGGTTGCCAACTTCCAGGAGGGGGCTGGAGATACCCTGGAATTACAGCCACTGTCCAGATGAAAGGGAGCAGTTCCACTTGAGAAAATGACTGCAGTGGAGGGTGGACTCTATGGCAGTGGTTCCTCCCCTCCCCAAACCCTGCCCTCCACAGGCTTTATCCTCAAATCTTCAGGGGTTTCCCAAGCTGGAGTTAGTGACCCTATCCTCAGCTATATTTATTTACTTCATTTATATCCCACCATTCTCCACATTGGGGATTTTATCCTCACAAAAAGCCTATGAGGTAAATCAGAGTGTGAGAGTATGAATGGCCCCAGGTTACCCAATAAGCTTCCATTGCAGAGTCCTGATTTGAACCTGGGCCTCCCAGATCTTGCTCTAAAATTCTAACCACTACCCCACACTGGCTTTCATGGGGTGGCTGCTGTTGAAAAGTAGAAAACGGCTGGGCCTGGTTGAGTCATGCAAATGGTGTGGCATCAAGTGGCCCTAATGAGTCCTCCTTCAAAGCCCGAGAAAGGGCCCTCCCCCTGACTTTTACTGACATAAACCAAGGCTTCAAGGCTGGCAATACTCTGCGGCTGCCTAGCAATAGCCACTGAGGGCTATATCGTTTAGGGTTGCCAAATGGATTTGACTCACCGGCGGGGGAGGCTCCTTCCCGTCCGGGAGTCATCCTCGTGTGCGCGTGCGCCGCTGGAGCGTCACCGGAAGTGACGTCACACGCTGGGCGGGGCCACACCATTTGAGGGGAAAACAAAGAGTTTTCCCCTCAAATGGCATGGCCCCGCCCCCAGCGTGCGACGTCACTTCCGGGTGATGCGCACGCGGGGGTGGGGTTTCCCCCGGGCCCCGATTCCGGCGCGCCGGAAATCGGGGCGCCAAAGCGGGGGAATCCCCGCCCCCCGGCTGCATTTGGCAGCCCTAATATCGTTCCTTAAAGCTACAGGTGCTGCTTCTGTTATTTTGGAGAGCTTTAACCCCTCTTTTTATTTTAAGATTTCAGATTTTTCTGCAAATCAGGGGTGTTTTTCAGGTTGTAGAAAGATCTATCTTGTCCATTTGTGGTTTCAGTCTCTGGATTTAAGTATCCACAGATTTGGCTACAGTGAGAATTAGATATATTGATATACCAGGCTCATAAAGTATCCTGATCCACAAGCCTTTAGCATATATAGGACCTTCCTATTGATTTTCATATGATCTCGGGCTCCAACTGCATTTGAAAAGTATTTGGCTGCTAAATGGATGTCTCTTCATAGCAGTCAATGGCTCATATCTGCCATTTCTCTTCATTTCTTGTCATCATCTGGCAAAGTACTGCCGATTCCATTTACAACTGTTGGCTGGCTGTGAGCTTTGATAACTTTGACTGTCATCGTTCTATCAGAGGAAAATATTGCACGATTAATGTTCAGCATGATGTAAAACCATGACATGTGAGTGATACGTTCCCGTGCAATCAATGTGTGAGAGAACATTTCATCAGTTGGAAAGAAACATTTCAATCACTCTTGTTAGGTATCTGAAGGGAGATATAGGATCTTTATATGGAGAGATTAAAGAATGGAGGAGGCACATTGGCTGGGTCCCTCTGTTTCATTTAGACATAATAGGAGGTACGCTGTGTGCCGGCCTCATAAATAATATGGAAGATGGGGAATATGCTGCACCCTTGTGCAATATGCGAATAGCTTAGCATGCCATGCTGGGAGAGGCATGGCAAGGAATTAACAGAGTGTTTAAATAGTAACTGAAGGGTAATAAAAGTTAAAGCTTATTTTATGCCATGCCCATGCTAGACTTTGCTAAGCAAAATGTGATATCATTCTAAATGGCAGGATCATTGTTAGGACAGTATTTGATTAGCAAAGGCTACAGTGGTGATAGAAATTGGAGACGGCAATTAAAAAGGAAGAAGTCTGCCTTGTCCTTTATAAATGCTTTGCTCTTGTTATATTTTTGAGCAAGTCAGTTAATGAAGAGCCAGTCAGCATGTTGGATGCGAATGTGTTCTCATTCAGCTCTGTCACCATTGAGCAAGTGTATCCTCTTCCAGCCTCCTTTGATTAATAAGTTAAAGAAGCAGCATATAACGCTCTGAGTTTTAGCTACTGACCCCTCCTCTCCATTTTTCATATGTAATCGCTCCAGTGCCAGTCAGAAGATCAGCCTTGGACACCTAGGCTGAAATCCTTCCTTAGTCCCAGGTGCTCAATTTGCAAACTGTTGTAATTGACAGCCATATATTTGCCAAGCAGTCTAGCAAATTGCCTGCATGAGTCAGCTGGGGCTACCTGGACAGCCAACATGCTGAACACCACCAGCTACACAGACACTAAGCCATGGAATCCTGCTAGTTTGGGGTTGCGAACAATCAAGGAATTATCAGTGGGACTGTATGTAGTGGTACTTGACTCAAGAGACAGCTGCCTTGCGAGCAGGCTACGTTTCATTTGCAAATATTTCATTCCTGAAGCATCATTAATTATCAGGGAAAGGAAGATGCAGGTTGTTAATTTCCATGGAAGGAACAGCACTCAGCATTAAATTTGTCCTAAGATTAAGAGAGGTGTGTAGCATAATCAATCTTCCTCACAACTATATCTTGTCCTACCTGCAAACAGTTCCAGGTACTATATATGGTCCTCCCCTGTAGGCTATGTTGATATGTTGAGAGCCAGTTTGGTGTCGTGGTTAAGAGCACGGACTCTTAATGTGGAAGAACCAGGTTTGATTCCTCATTCCTCCACATGCAACTGCTGCTGTGACCTTGGGTCAGTCACAAGTACTTTCAGAGCTGTTCTCTTAAGATCAGTTCTCGAAAGAGCTCTCTCAGCCCCACCTACCTCACAGTGTGTCTGTTGTGGGGAGAAGAAGGGAATGAGATTGTAAGTCACTCTGAGATGCCAAGTCAAGGGCAGGATATAATTCTCCTTCTCCTTCTCCTTCTCCGTCTCCTTCTCCTTCTCCTTCTCTCCTCCTCCTCCTCCTCCTCCTCCTCCTCCTCCTCGGTGGAGAAAATGGCACTCCTCCTCCTCCTCCGCCTCCAAACTCATGCAGTGTGCTTGAACACACAAAGCTGCTTTATACAATGAGACCACTGATGTAGCCAAGTCTGACAGTCAGTGGTTCTCCAGTGTCTTTCAGATCACCTTCCACCGGATCCTTTGAACTGGAGATGCTGGGGATTGAACCTGGGGTCTTCTTCATGCAAAGCAGATCTGAACCACAACCACACTGGCAACATGATGATATAGTTGTCCCCTAAAAAATGCTGATCTCCAAGAGATCCAAACAATATTTACCAAGGAAACAATATTTACCAAGGATGACCTTCATCGGGTGTTACAGGCCGTGGCTGGTTGGCTCAGGCTGAGTCGGCTGAAACTAAAACCAGGAAGGAAGGAAGGAAGGGAGGAAGGAAGGAAGGAAGGGAGGAAGGAAGGAAGGAAGGGAGGAAGGAAGGAAGGAAGGGAGGAAGGAAGGAAGGAAGGGAGGAAGGAAGGAAGGAAGGGAGGAAGGAAGGAAGGAAGGGAGGAAGGAAGGAAGGAAAAAAGGAAGGAAGGAAGGAATCAAATAGGGTTGGATGCAAACAGCTTTTCACTTGATTTCGCCCAATGCCCTTCCTTACTATAGTTGCCAACCAATGTGGAATTTGTCCATGAATGTCCCATGATCACCCACATCATCTTCCTTGTGATCTAAGGAAGCTGATTGTTCATTTCTTCATCCAGTGACTGCAGATCCTGGAAGCCAGACTGGGACCACACTATCTGCCATTGAGACATGTTGTTGTTTAAATGTTGATGATTTTAGTGAATTAGGCTGATAATTTTATGGATTTTAATTATTGTGATATGTCTTAATTTGTAAGTCTGCATTAATTGCAGATCTATCTATCATCTATCTATCTATCATCTATCTATCTATCTATCTATCTATCTATCTATCATCTATCTATCTGTCTATCTATCGGTACCTGCCCTGATCCTACAATGTGGGGAGAACGGGATATAAGCCTAAATAAATAAATAAGTTGGAAGAATGGCAGTGGAAGAACCCACATGCCACCCAAGTGTCATATGAATCATTTGTGGATTTTAAAAGTTGAACCTTAAGCTACCAAAAAGACATGCTTCACTTATCTAATGGTCCTGTCTCATGCTTTCCTTTTCAAAAGTAATAATACTTATATACAGGGGAACTACCAAGGGAAATGGAGGATGAGGAGATCTGAAAGAAACAATATTACCTGAGTTAAATGGTTTTGACCTCAGCAATCCACAAAGCCAAACAGGTATACTTTCTCATATATACAATTATTAAGAATTTAGTATTGGGTCAAACGTCATCCTTCACTGGTCTGTCAGGAGTGGCAAATTTCAGGTAGTTGCTCATCTATAAAATTTATGCGTGGTGGATATATGAAGCTGTAAAGCACATCTGAAAACCTTTTTGACATCAGAGATTTTCTTTTATCCAGTCAAGGTGAAATACTGCATGTCAATAATCCTGTCACTTAGCAATTGTTCCTATTGGAGTTCTACTTTAACATGATGAAGGGGAGGAAGAGAGAAAAGAATGCTACAAACTCCATTACTTTTCAGTTGACAGCGCTGATGAGAAACTTTCTTTGGGTGATTGAAGAGCCAATGCCACTACATCACTTCCAGATTGTACAATCCAGAAGTGACAATGGGTAGCTCTAGGAATTGCTGGAAACTCTGGTGAACAGCAGAGTTTCTGGTGATACCTAGAGCTACCCATTGTCACTTCTGGGTTGTAATGGGAAGTGACATACAGGCTCAGAAGACACCATTTTTGTTTGTTTTGTTTTTAAATTTCCCACTACCACTCAGAGTGGCAACGGGCAATGACAGCATTTGGTGGCCACTTTCCAAACATAACTGGCAGTCCTAGTTTTGAGACACTAATATATTATTACAAGATGCATCTCTGCAATTTGCAGTAATCACTGATATGCATGTGCATGGTTTGATTGCTACAAAGAAACTCCTTTACTGCCTTTGAAACCTCACAAGATTTCCATGAGAATTTATATATGAAGTGTGGTTTCCAGCAGGCGGGTTGCGGGCAGGGACATGTGGACATGTGATGTTAGGGACATAGCCAGTGCCACTACATCACTTCCAGATTGTACAGTCCAGAAGTGACAATGGGTAGCTCTAGGAATTGCTGGAAACTCTGGTGAACCACAGAGTTTCCGGTGATACCTAGAGCTACCCATTGTCACTTCTGGGTTGTAATTTCTGGGTTGTAATGGGAAGTGACATACTGGCTCAGAAGACACCGTTTTTGTTTTTTGTTTTTTTTAATTTCCCACTACCACTCAAAATGGCAACGGGCAATGACAGCATTTGGTGGGCACTTTCCGAACATAACTGGCAGCCCTAGTTTTGAGACAACTCACTAATATATTATTATGTGCATGAGTGAGGATGTACTGCTTTTGTTCCTGTGCAATCACTGCCATTCCTTGTGCTGGCACATGCTCAGAACTGGATCTAATGATTTCCCAAGGCGTCTGCATAAGGAAAATCCATACAAATATTCAACTGGGGAAGCCAGCATAGCAAAATGAGCAAGCTTTGGACACTAGAGAGACTTCTGTCTCAGTTTCTATAACTTCTGTTCCATCCACTCCAGCGGGTTCCAGAAAACCAAGAAAACCACCTATTTTGTAAGGTGAGAATGTTTTCTTGTCACGTGTACTGGGTGAACATATCAGGGAGGAGACCCAAAGAATACTGAGTCAGTGGGGCAAAATGAATAGGGCTAGAAACAAGCCAAGCAGCACCATCCTCACCCAACCAGCGCTTGGGGTTGCCAGGCATTGCCTGGTAATTGGTGGGAGATCGGGGGTCTATTGCTAAAGGTATGTGTGTGATTGGCATCTCCAGGACAATGATGTCACTTCCTGCATCACCTGGAAGTTATGTCATCATGCCACAGCTGCACCTCAAGCAACATCATTGCTTTAGGAATGCCAGTGACACCTCCCCATTTTGCCAGGCATTTCCTCCCACCGTTCAGCTGAGCAGCTGTGGGTAGGAGATCCCAGCCACCAGTAAGAAAATGGTAAGCTGGTTCAGGATACTGTCACCCTTTGAGATCCCCCCCTGTCTTCTGTAACATGCCATCAACATGTTTAATATACCTTTGGGGAGTAGTCATACAGGTT
The DNA here is from genome assembly GCF_001447785.1 of Gekko japonicus. Lineage (NCBI taxonomy): Eukaryota > Metazoa > Chordata > Lepidosauria > Squamata > Gekkonidae > Gekko > Gekko japonicus. The sequence goes on along the minus strand of NW_015163705.1, from coordinate 63,568 downwards.
GGTAACTAATATAGCTCAGCACTAGATGCAGAAATTGATTTATTATTATTCGAGTAACAGGATATTTTTTTCAAATCTAAGTGTACTAAGACAAGAAAAATAATATGAGAAAAAGGTCACAGTAACTGTAATTACTTAACCTGTATACATTCCGTTTACATACAGTGAACTTGCATCTGCCGAGTATACTTTTCCTTGTCTGCTCTGTTAAGCAAAGCTTTCCAGTGGTTTCTGTTTCCTTAACGATGTTTCTTTCATTGCCTTCTCTTCAACTTCCTCTAACAAGGCTGCCATCCTGCTCAGTCTGGTCAAGGGAGCTTACTCCCAGGAAAGTGTTCTTAGAATCATGCCCTAAGTGGATTTTCCACAGCCTTAGAATTTATTTATTTTTTAAATCTACCAGTTAGGTGCACGGTTCTTAAACTGACCAATCCCGGGCAAGGCAAGCAGTGATTGATCCTTTTTCAGTCCCCGCTTCTAAACTTGTGCTCCGAATGAAATGTTTCCTTTTCCTTCTTTCTTTTTTTAAATTTTACTGTTTATAGTTTAAGTGAAGCCCCTCCCCCCATAGGGCAGTATGGAGTATTGCTAAGAAAGTGCGTGCAGTGATATTTCAATCCCCTTGAGAAAGGCAGTGCCACTAAGAGCTTTATGTTCTCATCACCCTCGATTTCAACACTCTCACCAATCACCATTACAGCACTGATTCAGTATTCAGAACTGTCTCGTTTGGGCTCTCAGTGTTGATTTTCATCCTGCCCTCTTGGTCTTCTGTTTAACATAAAGGGCTGGAACTGACCACTCTTTCTCATGGAGAAAAAGGAAGAGTTGCCTTTGATCATGGAAAAAGAGAGAGGCTATATCTGGGTTCATTGGGCTTGCATGTCCAAAAGAAATGTAGGGAATTGGGTGAGACTGAGTGAAGAATTGACTGGATCCAGCCTGAGAACCTGCAGAAGGAACTTATGTAGGCTTTACTGTTATTTACTATATGATGTCATCCTGGGGTGGAACTTTCCTTTTAAATCCATTAACACTTCCAATTCATTAATGCAGAAGGTTGTTTTTGTTTTTTTTACCTATACCAATCACTTAGAACCTTTTAACAAACTAGTGCCTATCATACTGAGAACTATAACAACACAACTTTCACCTTCTCCAGTTTCACTTGGTATTCCTGTTTTAATTTTGTTTATGTGTCTTCTCATAATGTACTTAATTTTTTAAAGTGCCTCGCTATAACTTGCACGACCCTGCATTATTTTTATAAATAACTGGCATACAGTACGTCTGCTGGCAAAGTGGGTTTTTTTCTTCTTTCTTTCTTGCAGACATGGCCAGATAACGCCATGAAAGCTTTTCCGAGATTACCCAGGGGTAAATGCTACATTAGTCATTGTTTATTCTACCAAACCCAGAAAGGGCAACCTATCAAGGAAAAGGTAATAATGAAGAGACACTTTTAAAAGATACCATTGATCAATGGAACAAGGCTAAAGAGAGTTCCACCCCTGGAAGCCCATTGACTTCAAGGTATGTAGAAGGTTTAACTCTGCAGTGTAAGAGAGTGTGCCTCTCACATATATATATGTAATCAGTATGATATGTAGGCTTTTGATTAACTCAAAGTGCATAACTAAGCTCAATGCAAAGCTGACGTGTGCTCCAAAACAAGGCCAAGATAATGCATGATGGAGTTCAAATAGAAATAGGGTTGCCAGCCTCCAGGTGAGGCCTGGAGATCTCCTGCTTTTACAACTGATCTCCAGCTGACAAGGATCAGTTCCCTTGGAGAAAATGGTTGCTTTGGAGGGCGGTGTTAAGTCGCTCACTTAACAAAAGCAGTCAGAGAGTGATTCAGCAAGAACACAACTTTATTCTTCAGAACGCATACAACTCTAACACGGATCAACATCTGATAGCCAGAACAGCGATAACATAGCAGCTGTCTTGCTTTTAAACATTCCCGGCTAATGTAGCCACACCCACTGTACAGAAGCCAACCAATGAGGTTGAAATGATAAAGACCAATCACGAACGTTCCCGCTCAGGGAGCTAGCAGTGAAGTGATTGGACGCAGTTTCCTGGGCTAGTCTTCTGATAGGATGTCTTTGGATCCTAGCCCAGGATGAAGCTTAACATTAGGTTTCAATGGGGAGGTTCACAATAACATATGTATTCAGTTGGTCTCACATAGAATACATTACAGGCGGACTCTATGGCATTGTACCATGCTGAGGCCCCTCCCCTCCCCAAATCTCACCCTCCCGTATCCACCCCCAAAGTCTCCCGGAATCTTCCCACTCAGACCTGAAACCCTAAAAAGAAACCAGATGCTGATGGGAGACATCAAAGTTCAGTTCACAAAATTGGGCATAGAAAGGAAGCCAGATTAGGGATTTAAGAAGGGGTTCCCATGCTGATATGGGTTAAGAGGGGGCTCACGTGGTCTGAACAAGAAGACGAGAATGATTTTCATGGAAGCATTCTGGATCAAGATGAGACACTCCATGGACCATGGACAGCCAGTGTGGTGTAGATGTCAGAGTGTCAGACTAAGATCTGGGAGACCCAGATTCAGATCTCTACTCCCCCGCGGGTCACCTTAGCCCATTAGTATACTCTCAACCTAACCTACCTTACAGAGTTATTGTGAGGACAAAATGGAGGAAAAGATAATGATGTAAGCCACTTTGGATCCCCATTGGGGAGAAAGAACTGGTATAAATGAGTAAAATAATGAAAGAAAATAAAGTCCAGAGAGAAGAAAATGGTGACAGTCAAGGTAAGAGACAGTATGACATGTAACAGAGTTTTCAGTGAGGAGATGGTGTGGAAGGGCCTTATTTTTTTTTTTTTGTAAATGAGAGCAAAAGGAAAACTAGCGCATGGGTAGACTGGACTTTTAAATCAGCCAAAACATTATCAATGGGGCAAAACTTGTAGCTGAGTCTCTGGGTTCGATACAATTGCATTGACATTCAGGATAAACTATGTGTATGGTTTTTGTAAAAAGACACAATGCTCTGTCAGGGCTGAGCTTAACAATTAAACCGTGGACAGATGGCTGAAGCTGGCTGTTCAGAGCTCAAAGAATTTGCGTGAATTTGCAGTTCCACAGTTAACGTGGCCAATATTATTAAATCATTGGAATGTCTAAGGTAATGCATGGCAGAAAAAGCCAAGTCTCAGATGTCTGGGACATTAAAAGAGGTATTACTTATCTGCACTCTCTCTGTGTACGCTTTTGCATCTTGTTCTAAGAAAGGGATACCTGTATGACCTTGCTGTCTGACACATTTGGGGGCGGGGGCGGGGAGGAGAAACCTCATGGACAAGATGTTTCAGTTTCCTCCTTTAGCTGAGACGGAAAAGCTTGGAGGGATGGGAAGCATGAATTGCTTCTGCTTTCTCTCTTGCCCGCTTCCTCTGAACACCCAAGGCAGCAATCAGATTGGTTTGCAAGCTTTGGTTCACATAGCTGTAGGCATCAGTGTTCCCTCTAAGCTGAGTTAGTGTGAGCTAGCTCACAGTTTTTTAGCCTCTGGCTCACACATTTTTGTCTTAGCTCAGGAAGGATGGCTCCAGAGCAAGCTAATTTATACAGCAGCCAAATCACTTGCTCACAACTTTAATGCCAGTAGCTCACAAAGTAGAATTTTTGTTCACAAGACTCCCCAGCTTAGAGGGCCCATTGGTAGGCATCAGAGGTCATTTCGGGGGGGATCGCGGGGGATCGCAGTCCCCCCGGGTGAGGTACGGGGGGCGGGGCACATGATGAAGCCCGCCCCCTGCTTCGGCCGCCCCGCTTCCGGCCCTCATTCAGCCAGGAGGAGGCAGGAGAAGAGGGAGGGTAAGTTGCTTTCTCCCTGCCTCTCCCCACCCCTGCCTGCCTGGGGCCAGGGAGGGCCTTGCACTCCCACCGGCCTTGCAGGTCCACCGCCAGGCCCCTCATGGGGCTCGGCAGTGGAGCTGCAAGGCCGGCAGTGGCGGTCGGGACCGTTGGGGGCGGGGTGTGTGGCCTTATGACACACTTCCGGTGATGTCAGGGGGGTGGCATATGCTAATGAGTTATGCTAATGAGTTCCCCTAGCTCTTTTTCTATGAAACGACCCCTGGTAGGCATATATAAAAAGATGCCTTGAACATTAAGGCTGATGAAATGTCATGAACTTTTGGGCAATCCTCACGTTCCGCTCAGTGCAGGTGTGGAAACCTTGTAGTAGGCCTGAACACCCACCCATTTCCTCAACATTTGTTTGGTGTCGCTGTGTTTTAGTGTTCATTGTGGGTTTTAAAAGACTCTCACAGCCCATCAATTGCCCTCAATCTACGCGCTATTGGCTTATTCTCCAAGGATCAAAGGCAATATACGACACCTAAGTTAAGTCAGGTCATGTTCACTCCTCTCAAAACTGGCAACTACAAATTCTCCCATCCAGTTTGAAAAGTCAATTAGACTGATGAAAAACAATCAGGGCCTTAGATGGTTGCATTTCAATTGCACTTCATGGTCATGGACGGCAACTAAGATCTCATTTAGACCTGGCTACAGGTTTGTGTTAGAAAGTTTTGCTGGAAAATGGCAGGGAAGACTGGAGAATAACTAGAGTATTAATTTGTGTACTAAAGTGTCCCTTGGCTTTTAATTATACCGAAGCCCACATTTTCCACTCTCTACCTCTCTAAATTAGAAACTGAATGCAAACCACCATTCCAAATTACCCAAATTGAATAGAGATAATTATCATATGTAAACATACCTGCAAATGCAGTTTTTCTTCCTGGGTTATCATGGTTCAGAATTCATTTGTATCAATAATCTCTATTATAAAGTTTGAACTTTCAGATTTTTCTCACAACCTTTTAAAAAGAAGGGCATTTTTAATTAACAATGTTGCTGTATTCATGAACAATGACTTGGATTCAGTGCAGCATTTCTGCAGGTACAAGGACTCCTGTCTCGTAGTCACTCAAAATGCCCACTAAATCCTGCTCTCAGTGTCTCACTTATTGTGCTTAAAGTTGAAATTTCCATTGTTGCAATGCCCAATTCCCCTGCAGTAAAACATCCTACAATCTGACCCTCTAATGACTATAGAACCCTGGCTTACTTATTATACCAGTACCCCAAATAAATACATAAGTAACCCATGTTTGGGGTAAACGATTTATTAATGGCTGATATTAATTAAACATCCCTAAACTAGTTGAAGTTGCTGCCATCAAGCAGCCTACCAAAGCATTTCTTGGCAAGCCAGAACTGAGTCAGCTTTACCTCTTTATTAATGACTGAGCCACAGCAATAACCTAACCCCTGCTCTAAACTTGAATGTGAGTTGCAACCAGTAGTTGGAGAAATGCCAGTAGCTCCAAACTTGGCCAAGTAACATTCACACAGGCTTTTGTTGTTTTTGTTGTTGTTGTTCTAGCCTGTACATAAAACAGTGCCAAGGTGTTATGCCTTGTGTACCCCCCTCCTGAACATACTGCTCAAGCAATTAAGGGCTTGCTTGATGTCCATCGAGGTTGTCCCTTCTCCAACTGACCCTGCTGCATAAGCCAATGATAAACTAGCTTGGGAATGACCTTTCATACTTGGATGCCTCAGGGTATTTGCCAGTTATTCCTGCCTATACCACAGCAACTCACACAATTCCTGCCATCACTAGCCATAGTCTAACTAGACAAATGGTAAGGCCTAATTAGAGGATACCACCACTCGCCAGGACTCTATGGACCAGGCAAAAAAGAGTTCCAATTTGGAGGAGGCTAACAAAATTCCCAATAAGAGGTGACCAATTAATTTCATGAGAGGCAACGTGGCATGGTATAGCTGATCCCATCAGATATTGGAAGTTAAGCAAGGTCAGTATATAGAAGGAAGACTTCACAGTGGAAAGCAATGGCAAAGCACTTCTGCTTTTTACTTGTTTTGACCTCTTTCCAGGGTCACCATAATTTGGCTGTGATTTGAGGGCACTTTACACAAACACAACTAATTTTGTATTGGATTGGATCCTATTATTCCAATCTACCAAGCTTTTTTCCAACAGTGAGGTATCTATCAATTAATTCAGACATTTATACTCCACAATGGGGACCCCGAGTGGCTTACAATATTACTCTCCCTTCCTCCATTTTACCCTAGCCACAGCCCTGTGTGATAGGTTATGTTGTGAGAGAGTAACTGGCCCAAGGCCACCCTTTTATCTTCCAGAGTGGGAATTCAAACCTGGGCCTCCCAGATCCAAGTCCAGCACTCTAACCACTATACTGGTTGCCCTTGAATGAAACAAAGAAAGATGTTCCGTAAAAGAAAGTCTTTCTTCAGCACAAAAATCATTATTAATTGGATGAAGTTTTTACCCCTGGACTGAAAACTGAGCAAAGTATTAGAGGAGCCAACCCATTTTTGACAACTTAAGTAGCCCCTCAAGTCCTGTTCCCAACTAGCTGTTCCACAAGCCAGTATGGTGTAGTGTTCAGAATGTCAGACTAGGATCTGGGAGGCACAGGCTTGAAGCTACTCTTCCATGAAAGCTAGTGCAGGCTCAAAACTCCACTTGGCCATGGAAACTAACTGGGTAACCCCAGGCCAGTCACACACTCTCAGCCTAACCTACACCACAGTAGGGTGGCCAGCTCTGGGTTGGGAAATTCCTGGAGATTTTGGAGGTGGAGCCTGTGGAGGCTGGGGTTTGAGGAGGGGAGGGACTTCAGCAGAATATAATGTCATAGAGTCCACCTTCCAAAGCAACCACTTGCTCCACGGGAACTGATCTCTTGAAACCTCGAGACCAGTTGTAATTCCAGGAGGTTTCCAGCTACCACCTGGAGCCTGGCAACCCTACACCACAGGGTGATTGTGAGTATAAAATGGAGAAGGGATGAGTGTTGTAAGCCACTTTGGGTTGCCACTGAAGAGAAAAGTAGAGTATAAACAAACAAATAAATAAATAAGCTAGGAGCCAATCGTGCTCTCACACCTTACCTAAAATTTAGACTTGCACAAAGCAGCATCTTTGAGGAATTATTAGTAAAGGAAAGAAAATCTGTTCTTCCCCAAGCAGGATTATTTTCCTGTGACTTTCTTCCCAGATTCCCTTGACTCGCAACATGATGGATCAGTATATTTAAGAGGCAGTGTGTTAAGCCAATTACCCAGCAAATTTGCTATTAAAAAAAAACTGACAGTGAAATAAATGCATAAATCAAAAAGCTATTGGCTTGGATCCAAAGAGTTCCTTCCAGTCATACAAGAAGGAATCTCTGCTTTTCACTGACTGCATTTACTTTTCTCCTGAAACTGCATTACACTGTTCTGGAATGACCACCATCAGGCTAGACGTAGCAGGAGGGAACTCATTGTCTGGATGAGAAATTGCTAAGATTGGGAGATACGGGCCCTTTGAATCAGGCTCTCTGCAGAACTACCACTGAGTAACCATGCCGTCATGCATAGCATTTATACTAAGAATATAAGAACATAAGAAGAGCCCTGCTGGATCAGACCAAAGGCCCATCAGACCCAGCATTCTGTTCACATAGTGGCCAACCAGCTACCTCTAGGAAGCCCACAAGCAGGGAGACTGCAACAGCATCTTCCCGCCCGTGCTCCCCAGCAACTGATATAAATAGGCATAGTTGGAGATTTTCAAACAGAGGCTAGATGCCCATTTGACAGCACTGCTGATTCTGTGAACTTAGGCAGATTATGAGAGGGCAGGAAGGGTTGCCTCAGTGCTTAGTTCTTGTGGCCCTTTCTTACACACCCAGGGAAATGCTGATTGCCACTTTTGGGGTTAGGAAGCAATATTTCTGCAGGCCAGTTTGGCCAGGGACCCTGGAGGGGTTTTTTTTGTCATGGAACAGTGGTCACGATGGGTGTGGAGGGGGAGGTATTTGTGATTTACCTGCATTGTGCAGGGAGTTCGACTAGATGACCCTGGAAGTCCCTTCCAACTCTCTGATTCTGTGATTCTAGTGCCTCTGGTACTTACTCTTATTATATCAGAAAAAAAGTTATAATATCAGTACCCCTTTAATGAACATGAGAGTGATTTCACTGATACCGCAAAACAATTGAACATCAAGAACAGCAAACATCAAAACCCACACTAATTCGATTTTATTTGCTTATATATGGCATGAATAAGTACAGATTTACAAATCCTAGCATGTGAATTTATCATCTTATATTACAAGGGCAAACCATGCGTGCAAATCATGCATCAAAGTCACAAAATGAACTACAAATGCAATAAAACCCAAGGTGTTCTAATGTTGAAAGGGGGGCACTGTAAGCCAGGATGATGAGAACATCAAAGAGAATAAGGTTGCAGTGCAAACTTTATACCACAAGTGAAGTTATTGTTTGCTCCTAAGGCAAGTTCCTCACTGAACAGCCTTGATGTATTGGCTCAAAATTTGAATGGAGCACTGTACTGAACAGCTTTGCTCCTGCACAGCAGTCATTTGTGCCTATGGTAGCTTTCGCATGTGCAGTTGAGAGAATACCAGTGCAATGGTAAGCACTTTGTTTAGGACTGCACTGTCGATCTTCTCAATTACTAAAGAAAAAATCATGATGGCCACAGGGATAAACATGTTTAAAAGGGGATGAGGTAGATTCATGAAGGATAAGTCCATCGGCAGCTACTAACCATGGTGACTGAGGGGAACCTCCACATTCAGAGGCACTAAACTCCTGAATCCCAGAGCCAGGAGGCAACATCAGGGGAAGGCCTCGGCCTCTATGCCCTGTTGTCGGCCCTCCAGGGGAAGTGGTTGGCCACTGTGGGAGGCAGGATGCTGGACTAGATGGACCCAGGCCCGTAGCTACAGTGGGGCATCTCGGGGCTAGGCCCCCTGACTTACTGGCAAGGCCCCACGACTTCCCATCCAGCTCAGGACCCCTGAGCGGCAGCAGGTGTGGGGAAGGAGCCAGGTATTCATTTAATTCAATTAGCCAATGCCCCCTAAGAAATTTAAATGCCCCCTGACTTTAAAAAATCCTGGCTACGGGCCTGGATGGACCACTGCTCTGGTCCAGAAGGGCTCTTCTTATGTGATTGTGCCTTCCTCCATGTAGCAACTCCAGTCTTCCATGGTGGTCTCCTATCCAAGTACTGACCGTGGCCAACCTTGCTTTGCTCCCAAACTCTGATGAACTCAAGCTAAGCTGTGCTATTTGGCTTTAATAAATTATGGCTCTTATTTCAATGTCTATCAACTTGTTTTCATATTGTCGTTACCCACCTTGGGTTTTGAGATGGTTGGGAGAAAGGAGGGCTGATAAATAAATAAATAAATAAATACTGCTGGCCTTCCCAAACATTTCCTTCTTCTACAGCAATTTGTTCCATTTATACATCATGCAGTAATGTTCATATGACTGCAATCATATCCCAAGACTGGGCCCTCTTATTGATAATAGCCCCTATCTCAACGAGCTGAAATTTCTCTCTTTGAAGGCTAGCTTATCTGTACGATGATCTAATTAGCAGTTCTTGGATGCGGACATTTTTTATGGCAAAATCTGTTTAAGCAGCAAGAGAAGCAATCTTGGAACAACACAAGAAGATGCTAGAGGAAGTTTGTCTTAGCTCCTCTGCTGTTGCCAAACAGCATGGGCAAAATATGTCTGTACCATCTGGGCAAATCCCCTTGGCAAGAAAGGAATGTGATTTCCATACCATTCTGAAGCTGAACACTATGATTTCTATTGGGGAACTATCAGAAAATCCTAAAGATGTATCAGGAAGAATCTAAAGATTGCCTAAGTTGCAATGCACTCCCTTTCCCTGTCCTACAACCAGTTCCCAAGAACAGACACACATTCTCATGTGGTTGATATGCACACGCTAATTGCAGCCGGAGGTTTTTGCTGAACATTTTCTGAGAACACCCTTACTTGAGGGTTGCCAATTGTCGGGGGGGGGGCAGGGTCTGCAGTTCTCCCCGAATTTCAACAGATTGCAGGAATCAATTCCCCTGGAGGAAATGGAAGCTTCAGAGGAGGGCCTTTATGACATCACAACCATGATGAGCTCCCTCCCCTCTCCAAACTCCACCTCCCCCGGGTTTTGCCCCCAGATTTCCAGGAATTTCTGCAGCCAGAGCTTGGCAACCTTACCTTACTCTGAGGGCACAGGTTGGTGCCCAGCGAAGGTGAGGGAAAAGGCCTGCCTGGGCAACTTTTAATCTCCCCTTGCCATCCAAGGGAGGCTTTCATGCTCCAGGGATGGCAAACCTATCTTGCACAATCAAGGGTGCTTCTTCTTAACTCGTAGGGGGGAAACCTTGGATGTCTTCCTGTTATTTGTATCAGGAGGATCTCTGCTTTTCCTATATATAGGTTGTGCCCCATAGAATATCCAAATGGCTGGGCAAAACAAACCCCACCTGGAAGTGAGGAGAAAAACAAATGAAAGACCCACAAATTTAATGTAATGCAAGGCACAAAAGTCACAACACGAACGCGAGAACGACAATAGATATACACTAGTAATTCTACCTGCATCTATTACTATGTTCACACACCTCCCTGCCTCTCCTCAAAGTCACTAAGGGTTCTAAACCCACCTGGCTTCTCCAAGCCAGCCTTTAGAAACTGACAAAACTCCTTTTTTTCCACCACCCCCAACTGATCCCAGAGTTTTGTGCTGATAGAATCTTCACTGGCCACATTAAGCTGTTGACTTGGTGTACTGATGCAGGATCAGGGCTACCATGAGAACAATCCTTAATAGGGTTTCCAGCTCTGATTTTGGAAATGCCTGGAGATTTGAGGGTAAGGCAGGTTTTAGGGACGGGAGGATGTCAGTGGAATATAGCGGCACAGAGTCCACTCTCCAAAGCAGCCATTTTCTCCAGGGAACATTATCTTTGTAGTCTGGAGGTAACTTGTAATTTCAGGGGATCTCCAGGGCCCACCTGGAGGTTGGCAAACCTGATTCCTTAGCCTATTAGCTAACTATCCAGAAAACTACTGCTGTTAAAGAAAAAAACTTGATATGATGAAAAATCATTATTTTAAGTCCTTTACTGTCCTCTAAAAATAGCAACAGCGATCGCATCGGCCAGTATCCCAAGAAGCTCTTAGGTATTTGTAAATGCTTCTATTTATGTCCCAGTTACCCTTCCCAAGTATCTCCCCCATATCATGGTTGGTAACTCTTACAACATCAAAATAGCTTAAGTGTGCTTCCACATTTGCAACAAAAGCCTCCAATCAGTTTCTGTCTGTCTTGTCTTCACGGTTCAATGACCAGCTTAACCACTGCTCTGTGCATCTTTGCACCTGTGCAGTACATGGAATCAGTCTAGGGTTACCATCCTCCAGGTGGTGGCTGGAGATCCCCCACTATTACAACTGATCTCCAGGCGACAGAGATCAGTTCACCTGGAGAATATGGCCACTTGGAAGCTGGGACTCTATGGCATGATCAGCCAACTTCACCCTCCTCAGCTTCCACCCCCCAAATCCCCATGACTGGCAACCCTAAATCATTCTCTGTGTTTGGGTTAGAAAAGTCAAGTGCCCAGATTACTTTGTCCAGCCATCTAAACCCTTTGACTTCAGTGGACTTAGATAATTGCTGGTGCCCAGGACTGGGAAAGTGGATGGCACCCAATTTTGGGGGGTTCTGTGGTTCAGTTAAAATGTGTGTGGGGCAGCTGTATGGATTATTTTACACTGCAGGTCAAAATCCCAGTGGACAAGCCTATTCAAGGAACTCTGAACTGGCATAATAAGACTGATGTCAGTACTGACACTTATTTTCAGGGTTTTTAAATAAATCCGTAACAGGAGTTTGGTACCTTTAGTTTGACTGACTGTAAATGCATATTTGTTTCTGTTTTGTTCTTGTTAAGTTTGCAGAGGTGGTGCTTGTTCCATGGAATGCCCTTTCATCAAAGAGGCCTGACATTATTGTTCCCCATTCTCTCTTTGTCATGCAAATGGGGCATGCATATCCAGCAAGGACTTGCCAACACAAAGCAAAACATTTCTTTTGGAGAGCAACAGCTGACATAGGGCATTCCTTGAGAAAGCAGGGCTTCCGGAACCCTTATTTTGGGGCTGGCTTGGGGGAGAATTTAAGAGACTAGACTGCTGAACAGCTCAGGAGTGAGTCTGTAGTGCTTCGCAGTGTGCTCCAGGATTCATAAAGAGAAGCGATTCAGCAATCTGGAAATGTTAAGGGCTAGTTAGACAGGGAAGACTTCTAGAAAAAGGATACAGTACAGTAAGACATAGCAAAGTGGAAGAAATGAGAATGTAGTTATGTTGTGTTCCCGAGGAAACTCTCTGGTACAGGGCCTCTTCCTCAGGGTGTCATTCCATCTTCTTCTAGTATCCCCACAACCACTGAACACCAGAGGAATAGATAAGTTTCTAAGGGTTACAGACAGGGTTGTCAGGCCTCCTGCTATGGCAGAACATCTCTTGCTGACAGCCCCACAGTTGCTGCTTTTTACAGTGGAAGATTTTTATTTGTTTTGTTTTTTTTAATTCCCCTTCAGCATATGTGACATGATATCGCTTCCAAGGAAAACCTAGAAGTGATATCACATTGCTGTAGGGATTGCCAGAAACTCTATGCCATCATGCTGTCTGCAGTGATTATGCCCCCAATGTCCCTGTCCCCATCCCCCTCCAAGTGCCAGCCATCGACTGGCCATCCGAGCTATAAATTATTTCCACAGCCTAACAGCCACACCATAAAAGGAGGCCTACTTGCCAGACATCACTCTTCTTTGTTACTTGCCCCAGTCCCAGTCATCAGGTCTGACTAGGGTTGGGATCCCTTCTGTAGTCCCTTAGCTGTAGCCACATACAACTCCACCCTTACTACAGAGTTAGGTCGTGATATAGCTAGGCTTCCAGTGGAGCAGGGCAAACTGCCTCTGGTCAGTCATCCCATTTATGGTTAGACCATGCAGTTTGGGGTAAATGCTAGATTGTCATGATGACATCAGTTCTGGGTCACATCAGAAGTTATGTCACTGTGCCAGTGATGCCAATCGCCCCCACAACCATAAGTCCCCACTCCCCACCTTCCCCATCTCCAGCTAGGGTTGCCATCCCCCCACCCCCAAAGAGCGCCATCCCACCCAATGTGCCTGGAGATGATGTCATCACACCGGCCACATTGTGCGGGGGACACGCTAGCATTTGGTGACCATAGTTTTTTGCACAAATGCTAGAGCGTCCTGCACGATGTGCCCAGCATGATGACATCACCTCCCAGAGCAAGACTGGACCCTCTCCACCAGCAGCCAAGTAAGACCTGGCAACCCTATCTCCAGCCAATTGCCAGGCTATTCCTACCAACCCTACATCCAAGCTCCTAGCCTAACACTCCTAACCACAGCATCACTCTGGCTCCCATTGGCTCTAATCCAACTTTTAGTCCCAAGTAAAGATGGCTGCTGCGGTGGCTCAAGTGGTTAAGACGCTGAACTGCAGGCTGTGGAAGGTCAGTAGTTCAGCGGTTCAAGACCCGGGTGCCGCAAGACAGGGTGAGCTCCTGTGTGCGCCTCGGTGTTTAGTCATGCCGGCCACATGACCACGGAAACGTCTTCGGACAGCGCTGGCTCTTCGGCTTTGAAACGGAGATGAGCACCGCAACCCTAGAGTCGGATTCGACTGGCTTTCGAGCAAGGGAACCTTTACCTTTACCTTTAAAGATGGCTGGGATCAGGCTGTTAGGTATTCAGTGTCATAAATACTCTGCATTATGATCTAACCTTAGTGGAATATTCCTCAGTACATTCCAGCCAATAAATATATATAGACAATTGATTCTAAATTGAATTTTAATTCCTTCTATTCTGATCATTTACATCTCTTTAGTCATTTTATCATTTTTGATTTATACATAGTTTAGCTACCAGTGCCTATACAGTAACTTTAAGTAGCAAAGGATTCAAGAGTACAATTTAAAGATAAAGTTCAAATCAGGACACATATTTGACAACAGGTTTTTTTTTTTTAAAAAAAATCCTCTTAATGTATCTAAACAGCTTCTAAATTACAAAAAAATGTCTAGGGTGTCTATGAATTAAGTATAGATCATCATCGCATAGTAACCTTTGATAGTTCTCATTAAAACTGCAACAGCAGAATCTGTTAAGTGTCTCTTGAGAGATATTATGTGTAAATGCAGAAATTAAAAAATGAATATTGAATGATCCTATTGAGAAATTAAAGCCATTCAATTGTGTTAATGGCAGTAGAATATCAGATCTATGTTTTTTCATCTGTTTCCCTAAAAGGAAAATGAAAAATCAGAGCGTAATTTACCACTTTCATGGAATGAATCCAAGCTGTACCAATTGTGCATAACACTTCACATGCAAATTTACAATAGCCCCAACAACAGACACAAATTCTTTGATGGTTTTTGTTCTGCCTCATGCAGCTGATGTTGTGAAAAAGAAGCTGAACATGCTCAGCCTGGCATATTTCTGGATTTTTTCCCTCCCAAGCTACATTTTTGCATTTGGTAGTAGTCCCCCCTCACCATGAAACATGATGACAGGAGATATTCTGTAAATTAATGATTCTGAGGCTTACATGACACATAAAAAAACTAGGGTGGTGAATGGTTTAGAAAGCTGGACCAAAATCTGAGGACCCAGAGTTGAATTCCCATTCTGCCATGTGGTTTTTTGTTTGTTTTATAGTTTGCATGCTTACCAAGCCAGCAGCAGCATGTGAAAGTGCTTGTGTTGTTGTTTTTTGATTCCACTTGTTTTCCCAGGCAATGGCATCCTTGTTACCAATCAGTCCCTGGCAAGGGAGGAGCACAGTCTAGTGCTCCCAGCCAATCACCTTTGCAGGAGGGAATGTAGCATGTTCTCCTGTTGTTCTTTGATTCCACTGGTTTCCTTGGAAACAGCATCCTTTCTTCCAATCAGATCCTGGCAGGGGAGTGTGTTATGGTCAATGAATGCTGCCCCAGGCCCTGGAACTGGCTGCCCATTGAAAACAATGATGTCTGCACTGTCTGTGCATGGAAACTTGCCTACTTTGGTGTCTAGTATAACAGAACCCTTTGTTGCATGTTTTTTTTGAAATTTAAGAGGTATTCAAAGGAGAGGGAGGACTGTCTTCAGAGTGGATTGAGTGGTATTATCCTCAGTGACTGCTGCCCCAGATTCTCAAATTGGCTAACCATTGAAAAGAAAGGGCTCAAAAATCCAGAACCTGAAAACACCACACAAATGTTAATCCGAACCAGTAACATCCTGACCCAAATAAAACAGTAACTGTAAAAAAAAAAAAAAAAATCCTCAACAAGGCCAGATCTGAAACAGAATTTTTTTTTTCTTGGCACACATCCCTAGTTATGAAAGTTTGTTGGCTAACCTTGGGCCAGTCACTATTTGTCAGTCTAATCTCCCTCAATAAATTCTTCATTGAAGGAGTTCTAAGCTGTTCTCTCTGAGAACACCCCTTTTTTTGGGGGGGGGAGATCCTGCTGGGGTCAGGGTAGATCTGCCTTTCAGTCCATTTACCCTGGGTGTGGGCTCATTTTGTGCCTAAAAACTGTTGGGGGTATCTATTAATGTAGCAAAGTTGCACCGTCAGGAAAATGCAGGGTGAAACACAGTAAGCACAATTGCTGCAAATATATTAGGAAAAGATAATGTGAGGTAGATTCACATCCATTTTGTAGAAGAAATAATCTAAAATCTAAAAAAAAGAAAGAATCTAATCTAAAAAATACTTTTCCTTATCACAAGTGGCTAGCTTATCCAGGTTCATGTGTGCGAATGTGTGCCAGCCTGGGCATGTCCCTGGCATGCTATCAGACACACAAAGATATCTTGCCTGTTCAAGACCATGAGAAGAGAAAGAGAGAGAGAACACAAAAGGTACTGGAAGAGAAGGAGGAGTCAGAGAGAAGCTCCTAGTTTAGATAAGGAGAGGAATCCTATTCAGTAAGAAGATAAAACATACACCCTACCTGGTTTTAGTACAAAAAAGAAATAGATTGCCCCCCTATGTCCAGGCCAGACGAGTCACCTTTTGTCCAACAACAGTTGGCTCAGGGTCACCCAGTGAGCTTCCATGATAGAGTAGTGATACAAAATGGGTCTCCCAGATCATAGTCCAACATTCAAACGACTACAGAAGAGATTAGCAGTATTCTTCTGGCTGTCTCTCTGATGGTCCTGTTGACAGCAGCTGGAAACAGAAGTGAGAAGAGAAGGTCAAATGGCTTTCTTGAAAGGGTGAGGGGAAAGGCAAAGCATCTCCTCTGCTAATCTCTACAGAACACTAAGGCCAGGCCTTGGGGTGAATTCGAATGCACACTCCTTGACATGCGACTGTACCTCTTCAGATTCCTCATGGCGAGTCCTATGAAAACACTTCAGCTTCCTTCAGAATTCTTCAGATAGTTTGCCAGAAGAGGAACCCATAACATTTTGCTTCACTTTTCCCCTTTGATGACATTTCAGTTGAAGCTATAATAATGGATAACTCTTTCACATCACATCAGTGTATTAAATTAAAAAGAAACTGAGGGCGACTGGGACGTGAGAAGAAATAACTAACCATGATAACAACTTCACACCTATGGAAAAAAATAACCTTCTCCTTGATTGCATAAGATTGGTCTTTAGGAGTGTTGATATAAACTGTATTTGAAACCCTTCGGCTTCTCCTCCTATGGATTTCATTCTCTGCCTGCCAAGAGAAAAAAATCACGAAGAGATTTGTGTCAGCATTTCAGGATGCTTCTCTGTGTTGAACTGGTTCCGGATGACTACCCAGTTATGAATCCAGAAGTGGCAACACTTCAATCCATGCTCATGCATGTAGCTGTACAGTGTATGGACAATTTGTCAGCATCCGAGAACAAGAAGCGTTTCTAAGCAAAAATGTCCTTTGGCTGGTCTGTCCAGTAGCACACCTTATAGAAACACTACAAGATACAACAGAAAGATCTGATGTGGACTGAAGAGAGACTGTTGCATCTGCAAAACATTTCTAATCTGCAGTGGTTCTATTTGCATGTTAATGAGCGTGAAGGCCAGATGCCACTAATTACAACTTACCCAGTCGGTCCAAAATACCACAACGAAATGTTTGTGAGCAGACCTCTTAATTCCATTATGCAAATTCTACTTAAGAAGTACAGAGATTCCAAAGAGTGGCATCCCATGGCAGTGTATTGGCAGGAGGTAAATTAATAAATATATTCAGGGAATGGAAATTAAAAGATTATTATTATTCAACACCAGATTAATCATGCCTGAATAAATATGGAAGGCATCCAAATGTCTTCACGGTGTCACATGTAATAGAATTAGAATTTCCAGTAACTTGAGAAAGTATATTACTGAGTATTTCCAGAAATAATCAATCAGATAGTTAAACTGATATAGAGTCTTTGAATATTAATTTCATGGAACTTTCTTTCTATGTGGAAACCCACACTAATATCACCATCTCACCTGGTGCAAACTGGCACTTATCCAGTAAACCCAATTGATTTATTTTAAATACATTTACCTTTAAATGTAATTTTACTTAATTACACTAAATAACTATTGAATGAATCAAACAGCTACTGAATAAAATAGGTTCATGTAGTAATTTCAGATTTGACTGAGAAGAAACCACTAATCATGAATGAAGTATCCCATTGTATTATCCTAGTGGTTGGTAATGATCCAAAGATGTTTTGGAACCAATGTGTTGAGGCAAAGAACCACTGGTGGATCATTGTCGGAGGCATTGTGGGCATGCAAGTGTATTGCAGTGCATATAAGCTTTTTACATTTTCCAGGAAAAATCCAGAAATTAACACCATGGACAAAGTCTATGCCCACTGAATCATGCATGTGTCCTAGTTGATCCTTAATGAACCCAGCTGGATGTTCAATGGTATTATTTTCAGAAAATGAGACATCCCCCCCCCAGTTCTCTGCCATACATTAGGAAGAGTTCTACCAAAATACTGCCCAACCTGAATATTTTCTCTTCTTCTTTTTTCCTTTAAAATTCCTCAACTGGGAATATTAGTCCCACTGGACATCAACTATTACTAGTTTCGGTTTTTGTGAATGACATAGTTTCAGCCCCAAAACTCTGTTCACTGAGATCTGAAGGGCAAACTACCTGAAGTGTGAAAAGTGACCTCCCCATAGTTCACTTGACTTTATATTTTCCAGAGCTCCTCCTACCTATAGTTAGCAAGGTCAGTTTTGCAACCTGAAGCCATTATTGGAATGTTCACTTCTGTGTATCAGTTTCACCTGGAGATTTTATTCCCTCCTTTGGAAATCTGAGAAGGAGCTCAAACTCCTGCAATTTCTGGTAGAAATGTGGAATATAAAAGGGAGGGGAGCTGTTTTCCACAGGGACTTTCCTTAAATGGGATAACCATGTTCAGATCCCCATTCTGCCTTTGAAGCTTGTTGAGGTAATGTTAGGAAAGTCATTCTCTGTCATTCTCACCTATATCACAAGGGGAAAAAGAGGTGGACACAATGGATGACGGAAGAATGATGTTGTAAATTGCATTGAGTCCTAACTGGGGAGAAAAGTGGAGTATAAACAAATAAGTAGGGATTTGAACCCAGGCTTCTCTGGGCTATCCATTAAACAAGAGTAATTTCTAAGAGATTATGAAATTCTAAAACTGCATTTACACAACATGACATCATTGTATTTAATCCTCAGTGCAGATTACAATCTGTGGATATTTAAAACTGGACAGGACAGGAGTGTGGGGATCTGGGACAGTTTTGCAGAAAATCTGAAATCTAAAAAACAAAACAAAAAAATTGGGGGTTCATATCCTCCAAAACGATAGAAGCAGTAGCTTTAAAAAGCAAATGCCCTTCGTGGCTGTTGCTAGGCAACCACAACAATATTGTCATCCTTCAAGTCTGGGTTTCTGTAAGTAAAAGGCAGGGGGAGTGCTGTTTGGCCTTTGAGGAGGAGTCATTGGAGTCAGACTGTCAACAATCAGGCAACTTGTAACCACACAACCTGCATGATTCACACAGGTCCATCTGTGTGCTACCGTTTAACAGTAGCCACCTCACAATAGGAAGAAATAGTGTGGGGAGAGGGAATACAAGAGTTCATCCTTCAAGTCTGGGTTTCTGTAAGTGAAAGGCAGGGGGAGGGCTATTTGGCCTTTGAGGAGTCATTGGAGTCAGACTGAGTGTCAACAATCAGGCAACTTGTAAACACACAACCTGCATGATTCACACAGGTTCATCTGTGTGCTACCATTTAACAGTAGCCACCTCACAATAGGAAAAAAATAGTGTGGGGAGAGGGAATACAAGAGAAAGCAAAGTACCCTCCATGAGTCCTTGCAGATTCCTGACCATGGAACTGGGCCTGGCCTAGGCCCAGCTCAACAAGTACATCAGAGTTAGGCCTGGCTTGGCAACTGGAACAGTGCAACTCACTGAGAGTTTTCCTAGGGAAAGGCTGCCAAGGAATGGGAATGAGGGAAATTTGAACACAGGGGAACAGATAAATGTATGTCAGCTAGTGGGTGGGAAGAAAAGAAAGAAGCAGGGGGGAAAGGGGATACTACAGGGGCTTTTAGAGAAGGAAAAGAGAAAATAGAAGAAGTGGAAAATGAAATGCCCCCGCAAGTCCTTGCAGGTTCCCAGATTGTTGATATATCTAATTCTCAACACGACCTATCTGTAGATACTTAAATTCAGATATGGGCACCATGAACAGACAAGACAAATCTTTCTACATTCATTCTCTAGAAGACAAGTGAGAGATCAAATTCTCAAAGTGACAAATGACTCTACCCTGAAAATCAAGGACAAAGAAATAAAAGTGTTAAAGGACAACCCGTTTGAAATAAGAAGCAAGTACAAGTACAATCTGGGAAATGTAGGTTCAAATCCCCACTCTGTCCTGAAAGTTCACTGAGTGATGTTGAGCAAGGCACACATTTACCTGCCTAACATAACCGCATGGGATTGTTGTGAGGATAAAATGGAGGAGAGGGGGATGATGTAAGCTGCTTTGGGTCCCCATTGGGGGAGAAAGGCAGGGTACAAATTAAGTTAATGATTAATATGGAGATGAAGGACCAATAAAAACTAGGTTGGGTGATGGATGGGAAGGAGAAAAGGAAGTAGGGAAATGGGAAGATGGGGGCTGCCAGGAGGAAGGAAAAAAGAAATAGAGGAGGAAGGGATAGGGGGGAAATGAGATGCTCAGGCAAGTCCTTGTGTTTCCCCCACTTGTATTATTCTATTGCTGTACTGAAGCAATTGTTCTCAACTGGATTTTTCTGGGTTGGATCTAGACTAAATTTTCCATTAATTGAAGGGGAGGTGTACTTTCTGCCAAATTCACCTTCCTTCTGTAAACCCCTGATATGCCCTTCATATGATTCCTGAGGATCCTCTGCCCCCTAGAAGCAACATTTCAGGGTGGTGCATGGACTGCGCCAGGATGGGGGCAGGCAGGAAAGCAGAAAACTTAGTCTGGACCCAAACCCCTTGCAAATGACTTCCATAGCCCAACAAAGGTTTAATGCCCTATGATATATGGATACAGGAGCAGTCAGGATTTGGGGAATTGACCTAGACCTCAAGCAGGACCATAGTTTTTAAAATATTTTTTGGCATGTGATACATTTAACAACTAGTTGTTGCATTCACCAGATGGCTAGATGTGTCAAAAGCTGGAAGTGCTCTAGGTCTCACTGGACCTCTGGGAGAGCCTACATGGCTGTTGCCTAAGCATCATTTTCTGTATACATGACTGTTTCAAAGCTCAGGGCATTTGCAGAGCGCAGCTGGTACCCAAGTGCTAGAAATAACGAGGGAAGACTGAGACAGGCCAAGTTGACATGATGTGCTTTGTAAATAAGGGCAGTAGAAGGCTTTCCATATTTTTTCATTCAATCGCTGCCATTGAATATGATTCTCGGGGTTTAGAAAATGTGCTGCTCAGCCAAATCGTTTCCCTGACCTTGCCAAAAAGAGAGCTCAGGAAAGAAGCCAGCTCCATCTGGACCTTCCTTATGCTACAGACAGTGAATGACTTTTTTTTTAAGTTTCATTCAAGCATCCAAGAATGCCATTCCTGAGAGGCAAAGATATAAAAAAGTCCATAGTCCACAATGAAATATATCACTAGGACTATATTAGGGTTGCCAGGTCCCTCCTGGCAACCAGTGGGGAATGGGGGACTTACTAGTAGAAAGAAGGAGTCTTAGGTCGTGTTGCCAGCATCACACAGGAAATGACATCATTGTGCCAGCGACTATCTGGTGACACCCAGGTATTTGGATAAAAACGCTTACAGTTAAACCATCTTCTACCACATAGTTTTTGCCCAAATACCTGAGTGTCAACCAGAAGTTGCTGGTGTGATGACGTTACTTCCTGTGTGATGCTGGCAACATGGTCTAGGCCCTCTTTTTTCTACTGGTAAGTCCCCCCACTAGACAGCTGATTGGTGGCTGGGGGGTGGAGCCTGGCCATATGGGACCCCCTCCTCCACCAGGGGGTCTGGCAGCCCTAGACTATATTAAGGAACAGAAGTTGGTACACCCAGAATAATGCAAAAGCTATGTATTTATTTTTAATTCTATCCTTTTCATATAGGTTATGGAAGATGGTTTTTAGTGGCTCATAACCATGATGGCTAAATGCAGCCTTCATGTTCAAAGGCAGTGTACCTCAAAACACTCATCAATTGTGGGGGAGGGATAAGAATTCATTTCTTTCCATACTTCTAGGCTTCCTCAAAGCTGCTTCTTGTCCACGGAAAAAGGTTGCTTGACTGAAATGGCCATTGGTCTGATCCAGTATGGCAACTCTAATGTATCCCCCCCCCCACCCCCAAAAAAATCCCCAGGACCAATGTTCCCTCTAAGTTGTGGAATCTTGTGAGCAAAAAATCTACTTTGGAAGCTACGGGCATTAAAGTTGTGAGCAAGCAGTTTGGCTACTGTATAAATTAGTCTGCTCTGGAGCCATCCTTTCTGAGCTAAGACAGAAATTTGTGAGCTGGAGGCTAAAAAACTGTGAGCTAGTTCACACTCACTCACCTTAGAGGGAACACTGCCCAGGATGTGTCATTATGATGCAATAGGCTGGTGGGGCAGTCTAGAGAGAGCTATCTGTTTGCAGAAGAAAAGAAATCTCAAATTTCAACTCTTTAAAATACAGTTTACTTATTTTATTCACAACATTTATACTCTGTCTTTCTGCCCTCATCAGATCCACCAAGGGAGTTGACCAGTTTAAAAATAATAATAATAACACATCTTAAAAACCATTAAAAGCAAAAGATTTCTTTTTTCTTATTTTGTTCCTTTTTTTACAGAACAACTTGCGGTTATGTCCATTATACGGCTAGGGGCCTCCAAAGCCAGAGTTCATTATTTTATTTTTGGAGGGGCTGAATTTACTAACTGAATATTGGAGTAAAAAAAATACCCCAATCTCCATCTTTAAAAGCGTAGAAGAATTATATTTCAGATTCATTTAAAAGACTGTAATGGGTTTCTTTAATTTATGGAATGTAGCTGTTTACATTATTGCTTCAGAACTGTTCTGTAATAATTGACTATAAGCAGAAATTAATTCAAATATGAAAATATAAAATGCAATTATTCCACTCTAAAGGATAACAGAAAATTGAATCAAGGATTATTGTTTATAGTACAGGGATCCAAGTATATATGGTGGTATCTGGGGTTTATAATGACACCCAGTATGAATCTCTGTGGGGGTTCAGACCCGTGATGAGGTCCGCAAATCCTAAAGACATTACCTGCATTATTCCTGTCCTAATCTTAAAACAGCTATTCTGTCATTACATTACTAAAGACATTACCTGAATTATTCTTGTCCTAATCTTAAAACAGCTATTCTGTCATTACATGAGTATTTGCCATTTAGGAGTCATTTAGATGCCCAATACATACGGATGTACATAGTGCAAACCTAAACAGTTACCCCTTTATAAGCCTTCAATAGACTTAGAAGGGTGCAGCTCTTTTTAGGACTACACTGGTAATGCTTCATTTCATCCCATTCTCTTAAACTGGAAAGTAAACAATACCCTTTTAGTGAAGTTCTCAATTTTTAGGAATAATATCAGTGATTTAAAATGCCACAGAATTGTAGCCATGTACATGAAGTAGTTGTCGTGCCATTTGGTGCTCCTGTTGACTTGGTACGTAGATGTAAGTTAAGTGAAGCTAAGCTTTTTGATTTCATCAGCTAAGTATGGACATAACACTTAGGTCTTTTCAGATGTTATGGTATGGGGAACCAGCTGCAGGGACTATGAGCATGCCCATAATACTATGAGCATACCCATAATACTCCCAATATGCGCAGTCACAATTTTGTCTGAATAGAGAAATCCACATATTGCCAAGCTCCAGTACATGTGAATGGAATACCTACATTTTTCATGGTAGGGGTCTGTGTGTAGTGAAAACATAAAATTTCCCTATTCAGACAAAATGGCAACCAGCATATCAGTAATATTCTGGGTTTCACACACATCAGATCTGTGGATCCTCCCAAATGTAACATCAGGAAATGGTCTTTTGTGTTGGATTGTTGTTTCATGTTTTCAGGGGAAAGAAACATAATAGTAAAAAATAGCCGGGGTGGGGGGGGTGAGGGATGAAAGTCACAGTGACATTTTACTGCTTGTTGAAATATGGACATTCACACATGTCAACATCCATTGTCAGATAAATGAATGAGTGCTGAAACACCAAATAAAGGAATCTGTAGTTTATCTAGAAACAAACTGTTAACTGTGTATCTGCTGCCTAATCTTAAAGTCAGCCTGTAGAGTCTGTGACCCCTGAACACAGGCCATTGGAGAAGAGCTGTGGCAAAACATCCACTTGCCACACATCATGTCCCAGGTTCAGTCCCAGGCATGACCACTTAAAAGGGTCACATAGTGTGTGACTGGAAAGTCTTTTTTCTTGAGACTCTGGGGAGCCACTGACAGTTCAAGTAGACAACACTGACCTTTGTAGATGAATGGCCTGAGACTCAACAGAGGATAAATGTGAGTCACAACATCTCATGAAGAGTGTGATGTTCCTCCTGATTTTGATGCCTGAGACATGGGCTGCGCTTGGCTTAGTTGGAGCTCCCAAGAGAGGGGGACCAGAGGTACTTAGTTCTGGGGATTCTAATTGACCAGAGGGCTTGGGAATCTGGGCAGGGTGCCATTGGGAGCTATTAGCGGCATTGCTGTTTTAGTCGAGCATCTTGCGTGTGTTCTTCTGCACTGGAGGGCGTGGCAGAGGGACTCTTCATCTAGGGCAAGGGTCCCCAACCTTTTTGAGACCTTGGGCACCTTTGGGATTCTGACATGGGGTGGTGGGTACAACTACAAAATGGCTAATGCAGGAGGCAGAGTCAACTACAAAATGGATGTTGCAGGATGTGGAGTCACATACAGGGAAAGCTCAAGTGCAGGGGAGAAGAGGGGTAATAAAAATACACTAGGAAAGAGGAGTGTGAGAGAGTAACCCTGTCATTGAAACATTATTTTAATCTGCATGGTCAAGCAGATCTCCAGTGGCCAATCAGAAGCCTGTCAGCATACTATCAGGTATGAAGCAAGATGACAGCCTAAGAAAGTAAATGGTGGAGATCATTCTGATCTGGTTGACAGCAGAAGGAGTCATATGATCATGTCACCAAGTTAAGATTGCATCTCAGTTGCATCAGCTAAAATGATGTCACCATGAGTCAGCACTGATCACTGATTGGTTCTGAACATGTATATAAGTGTGTAAAGTACTTGTAGAAGTGTTCACTCTGTGATTGCCTTGCTGCGGAGCACTCTGCCGGATTGTACAGCGATTTGGAGTTGGAGAGTGCTATATGAACTGTGTATATATCTGTGTAAATAAATCCACTGTGAATAGTCAGCACTAGCAACCTGGTACGTGTGGTTACTAGACGCTTCATACGCTAACAGGGTTATGGGCCCAGCGTTGCATTGAGCCGCTGACTGCGTGTGGAGAGGACTGCACTAAGATGTGGAGGCTTTGCCTGAGTGAAAGTGGTGAGCTCCAGAGTGCACTCTTCATACGCTAACAGGGTTATGGGCCCAGCGTTGCATTGAGCCGCTGACTGCGTGTGGAGAGGACTGCACTAAGATGTGGAGGCTTTGCCTGAGTGAAAGTGGTGAGCTCCAGAGTGCACATCTGCACAGAAGGGAGAGGACGTCTTCCAGACACAGCCTACGGTCGACATCTCAACCCGGTCTGACTCGGAGGAGGCGGAGGAGTTTGAGGACGTTGTCCAGCAGCTGATTAGATGAGAGTGAGTCCGGTGTATGCAACATGGCCTTGGCTCCGGCAGCC
>NW_015163705.1:35549-35747 GCF_001447785.1 Gekko japonicus | reverse complement strand
ATTACACAAGGCTTTGTATGGTTTAAAGCAAAGTGGGCATGAATGGGGGCAATGTCTCAACAGAGCATTAATTAACCAAGGGTTTGCACAGAGTGTTTCTGATCCCTGTCTATACAGCAAACAGGTTCAGAACAGTGTCTTGTATGTTCTTAGCTTTGTTGACGATCTATGTGTGGTGTACAGTGATCAACAACAACT
>NW_015163705.1:17905-35242 GCF_001447785.1 Gekko japonicus | reverse complement strand
TGCCAAGGCAGTTGACACACCCATGACCACTTCTTACTGCAAAGAACCCAATGAGAATCTATTCCCACATAAAGAGATTTATCAGTCCTTGGTAGGTTCATTGTTATACTTGTCTTGTTCTACCAGGCCTGACATTTCCATTGCAGTTCACTTGCTGTGTGTTACACAATCTTTGTCTATGGTGCATTAGTAGGATGGAAATCTATTAAGCAGACGCACATAGCGACGAGCTCGTGCGAATCAGAATTTTCAGCTGTAAATGATACCATTATACAGCTAGAGTGGTTCAACCAATTATTAAAAGACTACAACATGTTGTCTGTGTTGCCAATTAAAGTCCTTTGTGACAGTTCTGCAGCAAGCCAACTGGCTAATAGTCAAGGAGTTAGAACCAGAAGCAAGCACATTCTAATCAGATACCAAAATGTTAAGGTGGCTGTTTGTAATAAATTTATTGAAATACAGCACTGTAGTTCTGATGACAATGTTGCAGATTTGTTTACGAAATGTGTAAATGTAAACAGGTTTAAAATGTTGAATAGATTATTATGTATGTCATAGGCTTCATCTTGGGAGGCGTGTCAGCATACTATCAGGTATGAAGCAAGATGACAGCCTAAGAAAGTAAATGGTGGAGATCATTCTGATCTGGTTGACAGCAGAAGTAGTCATATGATCATGTCACCAAGTTAAGATTGCATCTCAGTTGCATCAGCTAAAATGATGTCACCATGAGTCAGCACTGATCACTGATTGGTGCTGAACATGTATATAAGTGTGTAAAGTACTTGTAGAGGTGTTCACTCTGAGAATGCCTTGCTGCGGAGCACTCTGCCGGATTGTACAGTGATTTGGAGTTGGAGAGTGCTATATGAACTGTGTATATGAACTGCCTAGGTGGCAGGGGGTACCCACCTCCTGGTTCCGTGGTAGGAGTGTTGCGGCGGCGGTGAGAAAAGCGGCGGCGAAAAGAACATGGTGGCATCCGGCGTTCCGAGGAGGCGACAACCAGAGCAGCGGAGGCGGAGGCGGGGTGTCGCAACTGCGAGACGACACAGCACGGCAGGAGCCCGATGGGACGCACAGCCGGAAGCTACAGTCTGAAGCAGAGCGCGCCGGAAGAGGAACATCAGAGCCTGCCTGGGATGGTCGCCAGCCTGCCCGAGACGCCAGGAGCAATGTCAGAAACCACCGGAGGAGATACGCCGCATGGGTACTGCTAGGCAACCCCACCCCCTGAGAAATTGTGGCCCTAGTTAGGTAATAAAAAACTACAGAAAAGTAGTTCAGTGTAAACCGCTCTGAGACCCATTGGGGGTCATGGGCGGTATAGAAATCAAAGTATGTATGTATGTATGTATGTATGTATATATCTGTTTAAATAAATCCACTGTGAATAGTCAGCACTAGCAACCTGGTACGTGTGGTTACTAGACGCTTCATACGCTAACAAAGCCCTGATGGGCAAGAGCCCCAAGTGTCCCCACCCACTAAAAAAAACCCACCACTTGGTGGATACCAGAAAAGGTGTCAGTGGCCACCATGTCCCCCATGGACACCATGTTGGGGACCTTTTATCTAGGGGACTGTGGTGGCTCCTGGAATGCTTGCCCTTATTAGATCACACAACTCATGTCCTAATGTATTGTTATATAGTCCGCCCTTCAGGTAGATTTTGTATCCCTGTAAGTCAAGTAATGTCCACTGCTGGGTAATAAAAGTACAAGTCTGCTGCACATCTTTGTCCTCTGATTGTTACACCATCCAGAGAACCTAACCTAGCTAGATCTCAATTTACGGCAGCAATTTGTCAGTGTCAAGTGATATGAACACTGGATAAAAGGCTGCTGTGATGGGCAGCCTACCGAATGCAGCAGAAGGAACTGCTAAATTCGACTTCCAGGTATCTTCAACTAAATTTAATCTCCGGGAGGGCTATTTTTGGGCAGGAACGCACAGGAACGGAGTTCTGGCTGGTTCCCAAGTTGGCCACACCCAGCAGGAACTCATTAGCATAACAGGCCACACCAAGCAGTAGAAACTCATTAGAACTGGCTACATTAGGGGTGTGTGGCCTAACATGCAATGGAGTTCCTGCAACAAAAAAACCCCTGGGTTTTGACAACAAACAAGGTAAACAGAATAAGAAGCAAAAGGTGGGTGTGGCTGGATGACCACACTTCTGGTAACATGGGAATGCAGCCTAATATGCTAATGAGTGGAGCAATCAGGGGTGTGGCCTAATATGCTAATGAGTTTCTGCTGCTGGGTGTGGCCTATTATGCTAATGAGTTCCTGCTGGACTTTTTCTACCAAAAAAAGCCCTGAATCTCCCACCAGCTTTTCCGCTGGCAAAAGAGGGAGGAAGGGTCCCTTTTAAACACCAAAAAATGGGATATTATGGCTCATGTGATCTGCACAGACAACAATCTTATGGAATGGGGACTACAGTGAGGAGAGTTTGGGGAGATTGAGTGGGAAAGCTGGTTGGATCCAACCCATTGCAAATATCCTCTTTGGGTTTATTATTTATTATTGTTTATTTATTAAATTGGATTTGCTAGGCTGCCTTTCCCTGCAAGCAGGACTCAGGGCAGGTTACAACAGAGTAAAATACAATAAGTGATTTAAATTAAAACCAACATTAAAATTACCTAAAAGCAATCAATAAATACAATATATTTAGTCATGTGTCTTTCAGATAAGGATACCAGCTTTTTAACAATGCAAAATAAATTCTTGGCAATTGAATCAAGATTTAGTGCTGAACGTGCTGGAAAGTTTTGCAAAAGACACAAATGAGTCACACCATGAACAAAATCAACAGTTCAAGCAAGATTGTTCTTAGAATGTTATTGGAACCATTAACAAGTCCTCCAGAAGAAACCCAAATTTAGTTAAAATAATGTGACATTCTAGGGGATTTTGGCTGGGATGGATGGGATGGATGGATGGAAAACATGAGCAAGGACAGGTCTGAATGAAGATTTGAAAAACTCACACATTTCTGCTAGGAAAACAACAACAACACCTGTTCATATTAATTCAATGCACAATCCATCAAATCAAACTAAGGATTCCATCCAAGCTCAAAAGTGTCCATGTGATCATAGTACCATAGTACCAACAGATTTTTGAGTCAAATAAGGTAATATGCTGGGAAAGATTGAAGGTCAAAGAAGACGGGGACGGCAAAGGATGAGATGGTTAGACAGTGTCATAGATGCAACGAACATGAAGTTGAGCAAACTTCAGAGGATGGCGGAAGACCGGAAGGCCTGGCACGATCTGGTACATGGGGTCGCGAAGAGTCTGACTTGACTGTGTGACTGAACAACAACAAAGGTAATATTTGGAAACCCACAGTGAAGCCCTGTGCAGAATTACCCCAGTCTAAACTTGGTGAAATCAATGGACAAATTAAGGATGTCAGCCTCCAGGTGGGACCCAGAATTACATCTCATCTGCAGACTGCAGAGATCAGTTCCCCTGGAGAAAATGGACGCTTTGGAGTGTGGACTCTATGGCATTGCACCCCACTGAGGTTCCTGTCCTTCCCTGGCTCTACCCTGAAATGTCTAGGAGCTCCCCAACCTAGAGCTGTCAACCCCCCCTCCTGATCCCCCACCAGCAGCTGGGAGGACCTAACAACCCTAATGGATGTTGACTGGATTAATTCTGAATAGGATTGTATTGCCATTCTCCTACATATGGCCGCAGGGTGAACTACACCTATTTGCCTCTCCTGTCCATACAGATCTGGCTCTAACCATCCATCTGGAGCTCCAGATTCACACAAGATGAACATGTGTACAGATTGCCTGCTTTATGTATGAAACTGAATGCAATCTGTACCTGTACACACGTACTCAAGTTGAAAGTTAATCTCCTCCAAGGACACTTGAAGGTGGCATAGATGAGATGAGTGAGAGGATGGAGCAAGAGAAAAACCCCCCACATGTTTTTAATTTCAAAGCAAATTTGGAGTTTCGTGCTGAAGTTCTGTGAAGTTCTTTTTTTTTTTTTGCCCCCCATAGGGGATTTTATTGTTTTTATATATATACAAACTACAAATTACTAGATGGGGGAAAGGAATACTAATGCCCTAATTCTATACCTAAAAGATATTGAGGTAAGGAATCTAATACAAATGTACCTAAAAAGATGGGGGAAAGGAAAACTATATCCCTAATACTCTAAAATCTAAAGGATATGGGTATGGGAAAAACTAACTTTGTAACAAGATCATAGTATTAAGATATTCCGCTATTACACCTAAGAATTCTCAGAATTAACATATACCAAAGGGAAAAAAAGGGGAAAAAATAATAAGAGTAATAAACTGCATTTTCAAACAGTCATGCTTGTTTCAGAGTCTTTTCTTCTTGGTTCTTTTGCTTCTTCGAAGTTTGGGAGCGGCTGCTCCCATAAGTTTGGTGAAGTTCTGAAGAATTTCACAGGTGCCAAAATGATCATTTCTAAGACTTGAGAAGTTGCATAGAGGAGGTTCACACATCCCTGTTAGGGGGGACTGAACCTACGCTGTTCCCAAGTTAGATCAAAGCAGTGGCCAGATTTCTGCTGAGGTGATTATAGTTAAAACTTCCATAACTTTCAGAAACTCCAAACCGAATATCTGTTCCATGTGTTTGTTTTGTTTTATTGTATCTGTTATCTCGGCACAAGACAGATGGAATTATTGGCTAAGCTGAACTCTTTACCATTTTTTCTCTAACACCTATTAAGTAAGTGAGAAAATGTAATTGGGATTTTCCTTTGTTTTCATTTCTAAAATTTCCCATAGTATAGTAATGAGAGACTTTTAATATGGCTGTAATGTTATCACTGGGGAAATTGAACTGTAAAGGCATCACGGAATTTTGTAATGGTGAGATTCCCCCCTACACACATACACACCTGCCACTTGTGGGATGTTTGTAAGATATGATTTTAAAGAGTGTTGAAGAAATGAAATTACAATATCTAGCAGAAGAAAACAGATGTGTCTGCATTTCAAAATAAAGATTTTGACAAGGTCCGAAGAGAGACACCAAATGTGTGCCATACTGGTTAGAGCAAAGGGTGTCAAACATAAGGCCCGGGGGCCGGAACAGGCCCGTCCAGGGCTCTTACCCGACCCTCAAGCAACTGGTATGTATGGAAATAAAAGGTACTCCCCCTTTTTACAGCATCCCTTTGGGAAAAAACCTAGTCTTGCATATGACTGAATACATTTATTGGGGCTTTTGTGGGATTCCCAGTAAATCAATTGTTTTCACTGCTAGGAATCAATTGCTTTTGTTTGTATTTTGAGTTTTAATAATATGGTTAATTGGCTTTGCCAGTGTCCTTTATAAAGTTTATACCTCTAGTACCTAGCATTCCGTTTTATGGCACACATGATCTGGCCGGACAAAGTGATATTTATGTCAGATCCAGCCCTCATTACAAATGAGTTTGACGTTTCTGGGTTAGAGTGTCTGATAGGGATCTGGCAGATTTGGCTTCAAAAGCCTGCTCTGCAATGAAGCTTGCAGAGAGTCTCTGGTGTTAGTCTCTTTCTCTCTTGGCCCAACCTACCTCACTCGATTCAGATGGGTAGCCATTTTGGTCTGAAGCAAAAGAACAAAGTGGCACCTTTAAGACCCACAAAGTTTAATTCTGGGTATCATGCATGCACACTTCTTCAGATACCTCCCTAGGCTGTTGCTGAAGGTAAAACTATATATTCTACCCTGAGCTCCTTGTAGGAAGAGATACAAATATACAAGATAGATGACAGACATACTGACAGCCAGCTACCTGTAGAACCACAACAATGGTCTATTGTCAAGGTCCAGCTGCTATGAGATACTGAAAAAGTGGCAAAAAGTACAGACCATGAGTGAGCTTATTATTCATATATTTGTTCACAATTTATACCACACCTTACCCACGGTCAGATGTGCCTTTAAATCCAACTCAGCTGCAAATGCCTGATGGATCTAAAGGGCATGATCAGACAGCAACATCTGGGAAAGGTCCTGCAGCCGTCAGCATCCCGTGCTGCCCTGCCACGGAAGCAGAGATAAAAGACACCTGGAAAAGTCTGATCTTAATGCTTGCCCATGGGCTACGGATGGACTTTCCCCTGTCTGATCGCTCAAGCATGCTCTCATGCCATTGGGATGGTCTGTTCATTCCATCCTGACTGAGTGCCATTTTTCCCCGCTCGCTTAGCAGTATATGCATAACCGCATACTCCATGGGGAACCCACAGTCTGGAGGTGCGATTCCTCGTTCAAGTCCATTGGAAACAAAAAGCAAAATGTGCTGTCTGATTGGGCAGTGATGGGCTGAGCCCACAGCTACAAAGGATGTGTGATGGTGCAACATCATGTCAATTTTCACCGGGGGAAATAGGCTCACTCCCCCTCCACACCAAATGACATATCTGACCATGGCCCTTTCTTCCCAATTGGGACCCAAGTGGCTTGCATCGTTTGTCCTCTGCTCCATTTTATCCTTACAACAACCTTGTGGGTTAGGTTAGATTGATAATGTGTGACTGGCCCAAAGACACCCAACAAGCATCCCTAGATGACTGGGGATTCCATCTTGGGTCTCCAAGATCCTAGTCAAACAGTCTAACCTTTATCTCAATGCAGAAAATACAAACCTAAACCTTTTCTGATAGATGGCTGATTCCCTCCCCTCCGCAAGGTTGTTGGTTCTATTTCAAACTGCTCCCATGAGGAAGTCTTTTTTCTTTTGTTCAATATCCTAGCCTATGGGATTATCATCTTGACTGCATTAATGAACTAGGCGACTGGCATTATAAGATAGCAAGAGCCGTACGTGATAGTCTTTAGGTGTGTGTTCAGATAAATTAAAGAAATGGGGGGAAGTGATATTCAAATGACAGAGCATTTTGGGGGAGATAGGTACACAGCCTTACCCTTTTTCCAAATCTAAATTATTATGTGTACCATTCTTAACTGTTGTGAAGCAATGGAAGTGTATTGCTGGATGCCAACAGTGTCACTTACACTGACTAACCATACATACAGAGAATAAGATTAAGCTCCATCCCAGCAGGAGACACATTAGAATTTGCGCGCACACATACATGTGCACATGCGTGCACACACGCACACATTTACATGTAATATGAGAATCAAGGAAGCTTTCAATTATTCCAACCTACTCTGAAAGGTTATATTTCTCTGTAGCCCAATACGTTAATTTCTTCGGCCATTGTTACATGTACCATCTGAAGTTACAAGTGGTTAATTAGTCGTAGCTTGAACTGGATTAATTTTCAGATCATCAGCAGGCAGAGTTCACACTGCCACTCCATTTGTTAAAGGTGCTCTACTCAAGCAAGAGAAGAGCACATACAAAATGGTTGTCAACATCTGTCAAGTGAAGGTGCTGAGGAACAAACACTTTGCTTTAAAAGACACACTCTCTCTCACACACACAACTCTCCTCATGCCATTGAAAGGAGAAAAAAATATCTGAATCACTTTCAAATCAGCAAATCTTGTCAAAATACTTTATGAAAATCGCACATCTTATCTGCAATTCATCCCCATAATTAGTAAGCAAATCCATTAATATAGTTACAGAATGTCAATCACAGACACTGCCTATTAAGGGTGATGCAGAAAAAAACCCCAGACAATTATTTGGAAGCCACCTTTAGCAAAAGGATTTCAAAGGATATGAGCGCAGTTCATTGCAGAGCCTGATTAAATAATATTATTGTCCATGGATTGACCTTTTAAATAACGAAAGTATTTCAGATAATCCAAGATTTATCCCTCATTTAGGACTGATTGAAGTTTTAATAGCTGAATTCACACTCTTGGGGGGGATGGAGTTATTTAGAGCTAATAATCTATTTATTTATTCATTTTTTTTTAAAATGGGGTTTATTATACATTTGAATTTATTGTACCACTGTCTCTTGATACTTGATTTGTATTTCCTATCAGATTTGTTTCCTGGAGAGTAGGGAATTGCTTTTAGGAGGCATTGATTGTTACAGTAAAAAAACCTGTGCTTAAAGTAAAAGGTACAGAATGAAATTATTTGTTCCCTAATATAGTTTTCTATGCATTACAATATGCAACATCCCTCCCTACCTTCTTTTCTCTTCATAAAATCTTAAAGAAAATGAACTTTCCCTCCCCCTCCCCCAAATGAAGGCTATACAGCTGAGTTTGGGTTGAATGGGGTTCTCCTTAAAAGCTGGGGTGTATCCGATTAAACCACCATTTACTGGGTTCCCAAAGGTATGTCAATGTTACAGGCAATTCCGCCCTTGCTTAAATGCGGAGTGGTCTTCAGTCTACCCTTAGCTTTTTTTTTTTTTTTTACACACACACCGCAAATTGTTTGCCAATAGGAGCTGTTCTTTCATCAACCTCTCACCATGCTAGTAAATATTAGGTTTTCAAAATGGTGAAGTCTAAGGTTGTCAGCCAGTGGCTGGCACCTAGCAGAAGATGGGGGGGGGGGCATGAGGGCACTCTTATGTCAGGGCACTATAAAATTCAACAGACTCTGTGTGATTTTCTGCTGAATCCTAGAGCGGTGTGATGTTACTTCTGGGTTCATCCCAGAAATTATGTCACATCACTGATGCAACAGTGATTTCTGCATTATTTTCCCCTACCAGCCCAGTTGGGGCAGTGAGGAACAGCAGCTGCTGGGGAGAGACTTCCCGCTATAGTGGGAGATCTAGCAACCAGTGTTCCCTCTAAGCTGAGTTAGTGTGAGCTAGCTCACAGTTTTTTAGCCTCTGGCTCACACATTTTTATCCTAGCTCAGGAAGGATGGCTCCAGATCAAACTAATTTATGCAGGAGCCAAATCATTCGCTCACAACTTCAATGCCAGTAGTTCACCAAGTAGAATTTTTGCTCACAAAACTCCACCGCTTAGAGGGAACATTGCTAGCAACCTTAGTAAATTGCCATCCTTGAGGTGGTCTCCCCTCTCCAATTCCCCTAACTCTTAAGCTATGAGAGCCTGGTTTAAAAAGCCAGAGATGCATTAGGATGTTCACCAAACTCCACAACTTGAAGCAAAAGCCCAAATTATTCCAGCCTACCCAGTCAACACCTAACCAATCCTGAAAACAGGCCTGTGTATATATGTGTATAAATTTTTCTACGAAATGACCCCTGCCTGTGTATATATGTGTATAACCCCCCATCTAATTAGCAACGTGAAACAGGTGAAAAAGAATCATTTCCAAAGTCAATCTGAAGGGGAAATTCCTGCTCAGCCCCTAAACAACTAACTAGTTCCACATTCCTAAAAAAAACAGGGTATGTTGGGACAGCAGCTCCAAAGGCAAGTGCTAAGTAAACTGTGGACCACACCTTTATCTGCAAAGGTCCTCGGGGCTCCTGACTGGCCAGGAGTGAAGCCTCCTTACCATGCCCAGCCCTCCATATTGGTTCCTGCCGTGTTTGGAATAGTGGAATGGACAGAGGTAGCTCTCACACCACAAAGGGTGGGAACTGAATTTCTCTCTATTATTTCTGGAAAGAGTTCTGGCCCTTTTCTTACTATTTTGCAACATATGATGCATGAAAAAAAATGCATAGAACCACCAGTAAGAAAAAAAAAATGTGGACAACAAAAGTCCAGTTTCGATTCTATGTTCTCTTCTGCATGTTACAGGTATGAGAATGTACCTTCCCTCCCCACCCATCCATCACACCATGTTCCACTCAATGGCAACCACAACAATAATTGGGAGGGGGGGCAAGGTCTATTAGTTGAAACAGCTTGCACCTGATGCCAGTATATTTAGGAGGGGCAACAGGCCATCACAGGGGACACACATGGTCCCTCTTCCTAGGCCACCCACACATGTTACACATATAAAAATGAATGTACTGAAAGAACTATGGATATATCATATAAAATATAAGAATTGACTACTCAGCCTAGGCCTAGACATACCAGATTTTACACATGCGTACTCTATTAAAATATGGATCCCATCCGTGGATGTCCCAGGGCCTCAGAGGCATTCTGGGTGGGCAGCAAGAGAAGACTTCCTCCACTCTAGGCACAGAAGAAGTATCAGGAAGTGTATCATCTGATCAAGGCCATAATGTTTCGCACTCAAAAAAACAAAGTTCTACTGTAAGGAAACCTGAATGCAATGACTAAATATGTAATGAATAGACACTAAGATATTCACTTTATAGAAAGAGCCCATTGACATGGGATCCATTAATTATCTGCCTTTGATCTTTTGATGAACTCTAATTGGGTGCAGATGATATGTCAACGGCAGGAGCACTAGAGAAAAGTAGAACATTGAAATTAGGAGCTGATTAGAAGAGCCAGCTCCTTTAGCCAGAGATTGCTGGTCTAATTGTCTGCTCACACTATCAAGAGTTTGCCTCTAATTTTTTTCAAGCTAGCACAGGTGCAAGTGTGGATCTGATCATCAGCCAGTGATTTCATCTCATTTCTCAAGTAATGAGAAACTAAGATATGTTTAATACTCCTTTTACTTGCTCTGTTATTTAAAATCAAGTACCAGAACCTCAAGGGCTGCCTATCTGAACCGAAAGTGTTCACTCTTTTAAGGATATACAAAACCACTATGGCAATTTGATCAACAACAGCATTTTGTGAGAATATGGTTGTAGATATCATCACCTCTTTACCAATAACACTAGCCCTGTTCACATGTGACTCTAAATGCACTTATATCTTGCATGTATCTTCTGCATTTGACTTTGTAATTGAAACCGTGGACCAGTATCTAGATCAATGTGGAGTTTCAATCATGTGTTCAGCTGCTTATAAGTCGAACATAAAATGAAAATTACTTGACACCTGTATAAAGACAAATCGAAGTGCACACTGTGCATGGACTGTAACTTGTCAACAGGGCTACAGAGTAGCAGGTAGGGGTAGGTGGGAATATAATCTGATCAGAAATGATTCCTCCGCACAAGGTCATCTCTCAGTCAAATATAGTTTTAAAGACTAGAAAGAGCTCAGAACCTAAAGATATTATATATCAACAAGCTGGGGGCCTGCAAGAAATCAGAGGAACAGAGGCAAGTTGGAAATCCTCTCCCAAATTACCCTTTGCAGGATTCTGAGAGCTATCAGGGACTATTTCTCCCCCCACACACACACACACAAGGGATTCCCAACTGCTCTCAATATTATGTGCTTATTATTATGGAGCATACTCAGACCTAACTGTGCCTTTATTGTTGATGTTTTCTATCTGATTTTTTTGTTTCCCTTTCATCAATTTATAAAATCTTGTTTTTTCTACATATCTTGGAAGCCTCCGCTGTAAACCACTACTTGTCTGTAGGTGGCCTGATTTTGCCGCTTTCATTACTGGCACAGGACACCCACTTTGATATTAAACGTCGAGAACCTATAACCATTTGGAGGGCTGATTATATTGAATCTTTATGTGAAAGTAAAGATGCTTTCCTTTTTGGTTCCCCAGGGTCCACTACCCCCCCAACTATATTTTCACTGTGCTATTTCCTATAAAGAGCTAAACGAACTTTCTGTACCCAACATATACTGAATCAGACCATTGGTCTATCAAGGTCAGTATTGTCTGACTGGCAGCATCTTTCGAGGGTCTCAGACTGAGATATTTCACATCACCTCTAACATCACTGCATTAATTGAAGATGATAGGGATTCCTTGTCTACCACTAAGCCATAGCACACACACATACACCAAATGCTTGCATTGAATGTCACCATTATGTGACTGACCTTTCCCTCCATACTTATCCAGTGACATCACAGCCTTTAAGCCAATGTGCATATGACTACTGTTGGCTTTTATTTATTTCTAGGATGCATTGTTCATTAAGTTGAACCACATTTTGCATATATACTTTCCTGTCCTTCTCTTTGTATAATGTTTTCAGTTACGATAGCTATGCTCACACACACACACACTATATCAAAGAGTTGCCTGCAATATACTCACTTAATGAGATTTTTATTGCCACATTTAAATCATTGGCCTTTGCATTTAAAATTGAGTGCCTGAATAAATGTGATCGCTAAACCATTTTTCTTCTAAGCAATTATAGCATTTCCCCCCCTCTATTCAATGGGGAGAAAAAACACAACAGGACAAAGGCTTAATCCTTTGGGATGCTCAGGAATCTCTATATATTTGTATCCCTCCCTTACTTCAAGGAGCATACATGGTTCATTGCTTCGCAATTTTGTCTGCACAACAATCCCGTAAGGCAGACTGGGCTGAGACAGTGCCTGGGCTAAAGACACTCAGAGTGCAGTCCTAAGCATACTTTCCTGGGATTAAGCTCCATTGAACAGAGCTGAGTAGGTTTCTGAGTAGGATTGCTTAGAATTGCTCTGCTAGTGGGTTTGGTGTACAGGTCTCTTGACACTCTAATCACTGTCTGACTTCATCCCTAGCCCATTTCACATGTGATTATCCATATACCAGACAGAATCAAGACTGCCCAAAATTTCTAGTTAAATTGTCAGCAATTTACTCAGTATGTATATGTATGTGTCCAGGGACCAATGCTTCACAAGCATTTGTCTGTCTTTTAATAGGTGGCGGTGGGAAGTTCCATCAAATTATACAGGTGACCCTGTAGGGTTTTCAAGGCAAGAGATGAGTAGAGGTGGTTGGCCATTGCCTGCCTCTGCATAGCGACCCTGGACTTTCTTGGTAGTCTCCCATCCAAGATCTAACTAGGGCTGAACCTTCTTGACTTCTGAGATCTGATGAGATTGGACTAGCATTGGCTATCCATGTTAGGGCATCTTTTAACAGAAGCCCTATCCTTTAAAATGATTGGTTCCCTGTAAACAGACATCGGATTGGATGGAATAGCCCAGGTCAGTTCTTACAATGTTGACATAACAGGAGATCACAAGATGCATGAGCCCTTCTCTATGTGTAGTCGCCATTTTGTGTGAGTGTTTTGCTGCTTCAGCATGCACGATCAGAAACAGAGCTTGTGAGAGTATGTGAGCCTCAGTCCCTCTCTGCTTTTACTTTAGGTAGAACTTAATGGCAGTGTAGAATATTCCCCACCTTATCTTGAGACCTTTATTTAGACTTATCAGCATTCT
The DNA here is from genome assembly GCF_001447785.1 of Gekko japonicus. Lineage (NCBI taxonomy): Eukaryota > Metazoa > Chordata > Lepidosauria > Squamata > Gekkonidae > Gekko > Gekko japonicus. The sequence continues at coordinate 22,124 of NW_015163705.1, read as the reverse complement.
CACTTGCTTTTCCTCATATTCTCCCCATGTTTTGGCAAGTATGAGCTGTTAAGCTGGCAATGAAATTTCATCTGAGGCTCCAGTGCAATCTTAAACAGAGTTACAGCCCTCTAAGCCCAGTGAATTCAATGATCTTAGAAGGATGTAAATCTGTTTAGGACTGCACTGTTAATGTTGACTCTCATATTACAAAAGTTTACTGGGGCTTTAATTTTGTTGCTGTTGTTGGTGGTGATGATTTCCTTCTTTAAGAAAATATAGTCTTACTTTAAGGTGAAAGAAGAAACCCAGGGTTGTACAGCGGCTTGGTAATAACTGCATTTGGATATGCCTCATTAGATAATTTATGAATCTCTAAACCTATTTACGATTGCCATCAGCAGTAATTCATCTGATTCGCTTCAGCAAGAACTTATTATATTTGCTGAGGCTCGTTTACTAAACTTTCTTTCTGCATTTTTTTCTCTTTAAGTAAAGCCAAAGTTCTCTTTTTTCTTAAAAGGAAGTTGGGTGATTGGGGTTTTTTTGTTTGTTTATTTCAAATAGCATCAGGGTTTGTTTTCGTTTTAATAGCTTCATGTTGAATTAATTAGTCAGGATTATGTTAAATCTGAAGCGCTCCATTGACCTGTTTCTTTCTCTTATGGCTAAAGTTGTATTTCTCTGTTGTGATATTTACTTTTTTATTTACAACTGGAACAAAAAGAAAACTAATAAATTAAGATGAAGTACCTCACTGCAGCTGTTCTTCTCCTGTCTGAAGTCTGTTTCAGCAATCCTCTTTTTCGGTTTCCTTCTAAATTCCTCCAATCCTTTGCCCAAGAAAGAGCAAGAATAAGAAAACATTCCCTTTTGTTTGCAGCAGTGCAGTAGCCCAGATTAACCTTATCTTGTCAGACCCTGGAAACTAAGCAGAGTTGGCCATGGTCAGTACTTGGATGGGAGACAACCGAGGAAGAGGAGGGTTGCTATGCAGAGTAAAGCAATGGCAAGCCACCTGTCTTCATCTCTTGCCTTGAAAACTCCATGGTCCTGGGGTTGTCATGAGTTAGTTGCAAGTTGTCATATCACAATTATTATATATGTTTAGGTAGCCAGCAATGGCTTCTCCGCTTTTCACTGCTAGATTTCCAGGATTTTTGGTTTATCATATATGCATGTTGCATGTGTTTTTTGTGGTCAATTTATACAACATTTACATATAGTGTGTATGTTATTTATACTCGTAATGTAGTGAGCCCATTTGGTGTAGTGGTTAAGAGCAGCGGACTCTAATCTGGAGAACCAGGTTCAATTCCCCACTCCTCCACTTGAAGCCAGATGGGTGACCCTGAGCCAGTCACAGTTCTTTCAGTGCTCTCTCAGCCTCTAAAAACAAGTCTAGCTCACCACTAGCAGAATGCTAAGAGCTACAATTTGCAACTGCCAGACAATCTCAAGAACTCCTGGCTATTCTACACACAATGCCATACAATAGTTATTAATTACCTGTAATGTGCTGATTTGCTGATGTGCAAATAAGGTTGGAAATATGTACATCTGAGGGAGAAAATTGTTGGAAGGAAGCAGGAAAATCACCACAAGATTTATTCATATAAGGGAGAAGTGAGATCAGAATGGGTATTAGGGACAAAAATAGCAGGGATGAATCGCCCTGAATTTTGGCAAATTTCAGCAACAACCTAAAGCTGACACAGAACTCCCTGGAACTTTCTTTCTTTCTTTCTTTCTTTCTCTCTCTCTCTCTCTCTCTCTCTCTCTCTCTCTCTCTCTCTCTCTCTCTCTCTCTCTCTCTCTCTCTCTCTCTCTCTCTCTCTCTCTCTCTCTCTCTCTCTCTCTCTCTCTCTCTCTCTCTCTCTCTCTCTCTCTCTCTCTCTCTCTCTCTCTCTCTCTCTCTCTCTCTCTCTCTCTCTCTCTCTTTCTCTCTTTCTCTCTCTCTCTCTTTCTCTCTGTCACTGTCTCTCTCTCTCTCTCTCTCTCTCTCTCTCTCTTTCTTTCTCTTCCTCCCTCCCCTCCCCTTTTTGCTATTCTTATCTAGACTTTTTTTGGCGTACCTTGAAACTGTATAAACATGTTCTGGTAATTCCATGTTAAGCTTGAATTCCCATCATCTGAAATGTGGTGATTCTTTATCTTACCACTGGTAGTGCAGAAGTTGAATACATGCCAGTTTCATGTGGGAGTAGTTCCGGATTAAGTGGATCGTCAGTACAGAATCCTTGCCGCAATTTCTGTGGCTGTTTACATTTATTTGGTTCAATTTCTATCCCACTGTTCCCATAAGCAGGCTCAGGGTGGGTTACAACATTAACATAAAACAATAACATCAAGATAAAACTATAAACTTAACCCTTTAACAATGGTGATCAAACTACATCACAACTATTACAATAGTGCCCTGGTGTTAGAAAGTTAAAGACAGAAAGGGCTAGATCCGAAAAGGGATTCCAGATCATAAGTACCCTACTTTGGATAAACCAAGGTGGTTATCATTCTCTGTCCTCAAAAACGGAAGATCATGTTACAGATGGTAACAGAGATGTAACAGCATGGAAACAGGAAGGGCAAGATGATATTTGACATCTGCTGCCTCACCTATAAGCCTGAAATAGTGAAAATAACTGTCATCCTCCCCATTCACACAGAGCTTTTCCCAGATAGTCCCCTCAAATGTATGAACTGCACCTATATTATATGTCGGTTTGGAGTGGTGATTGGTTGATGTGCTTTGATGTCACCGCAAGGCACATTGGAAGTTAAGAGTCAGTGGATACCATTGCAAAAACTGCTCAGCATGCATAGAACAACATTCTCCTATGAACTATACAAATCTTTGTGATTGTGTCTCATAATGATCAGCAGACACATTATACACATTTTGCCAAAATGAAATGATTTGTTGTGGAACAGAGACTACGTTGTGGAACCCTTTTGTGGAAGAGACTCTCCAGTATCTGTCAGCATCTAGACCACACTGCTTAGTCAACCCCTACTCCAACCTCAAAGACATTTTCTTTGCTTTGCCCTTTGCTCTAGCTTGTCAGCAACTGTCAAGAATACGCTGACCCACCCACTTGGCTTCTGTGACTCCCTGCGGGGTCCTGACCCTCCATTCGAGACTCACAGACCTAAAGGAGGAAAACCCATTAACTCCACTGAGCCACTGAATGCCCCTGACAGCCATTTTCTTTAATGCACATTTTCCTAAGTAAATGGAAAAACTATCAGAGTGACAAAAAGAGAGTCCCTGGAGACAGTAAGAGCACTAAAGATGGGGAATCACACACCGCAGCTCAAAAGCAACACTTTCAGTGGCATTCAGACAGGGAAAAAAGAAGAGACATGTTTCAGATGATAAGAAACCTGTCCTTTCCCCTGCCTGACACACAGTTACCAGCTCCAAGCATAATATTATTTATTTGGGGGTAGGAAGGAGGGTTTTGGTGGCACAATATTTACAGTTATAGGGAAGAGAGTCCTGTTTATTCCTCGTTATCATTCGTTATGTTGGTCATTTCACTCTCACTGTGTTATGCCAAGTGGTTCCAAGTTGCACAGATAACACATATAGTAATGTATGTGTAGTATCTGTTGTACCTGTTGCATGTGCAGAGTGGAGGGAAAGGAGGAAATACATGTATGAATATCCTCCCCAATATATTTTAAAAGCTCTCTGCCATACAAATGAAGTGTGTCTATTAAGTTTATGGTTTATTCAAATAGATATACTCCACATTTTCCCTTGGCAAGGGGTTCTGGGGAGCTTAAAACAGACACAAGGCAGGGGAATGCCCCAGAACCAAAGACAGTTTTTCTCCTTCTCCAGATCTGAAGCCCTACCAAAGGTCTGAAAAACTAAGAAGCCAAAAAGACTGTGAAAGAGGCTGCAATTGAGCTATAAAAAGAGACCCATGTGCCGAGAAGATGAGAAAAATGTTGGAGCCAGAAGTAGGTTGGCAAAGACTCCATGTGTGTACGTGTGTGTCGTGCATGTGCTTCTGGATAATGGTGACCCTATGAATTAATGACCTCCAAAACATTCTAGCACAGATGGCCTAGCTCAGGTCTTGCAAACTGAAGGCTGTGGCTTCCTTGTTTGAGTCAATCCATCTCATTTTGGGTCTTCCTCTTTTCCTACCACCTTCAACTTTTCCAGGGAGTCTTGTATTCTCATGATGAAAAATACTCTGTACCATATTGCAAATGGTGTCTGGCACCC